>NC_091747.1:74590500-74638000 GCF_043380555.1 Nothobranchius furzeri | reverse complement strand
AATCAGGCTGCTGGATTAGCTGAATATAGTCAAAATGCAATATGCATAAAATAATTCATGAGTGGGCAAAACATACAGCTGTGCAGACTTTCAGACACACACACACACACACACACACACACATTGGCTGTGACAGTAAACACAGTTTAAACCCACTTGAGGATTACAAATCCACTTATAGTAGGTCAGCTGGACCATGTTGGCTACAGGCCCCACTCTGAGCCTGTACTGCTTCATGTTGCATGTTAAAACACTCGACTTACAAAAGTCCCATGTAGCCTAGCGGCAGCGTATTAAACGAGTGTGATGTAAATGTTCACCAGCCATGCTGCACAGCCCTGATGCTGATCACACTGTCTGATGGGCTTCTGTATGGTCAGTTGTTTCCCCAATGTTCTCTGACGGCTAAACTGATTAAAAGTATTGTAGACATAAAACTGAAAGACAGCAAGCTAATTTTAATTTGGTTAAAACTTCACATTTGCAAGATTTCTATGTATGACTGAGTTATTTGGAGAACATTCTGTACTTCCAAACAGATTCTGACTGTTGAACTCGTTCATTTGTCACAATTTAGTCAAAACGTGTCTTAAAGCTACAATGACAAGTCTGCTAAACAAGCTAGCTAAAAACAGTTTGTATCGTGCCTCTTAACAAAGTCTTCCCTGGGTCCTCCTCTCATTTCGCCCTCGCACATTTTCCAGCAGAACACCACTGGTGTGAGAGGTTCTCTGCTCAATAGCAGCCTATCAGAGAAGGAGAAACAGCCGGCTGCTACCACTTCAACTTGAGGACAAACTACCCGAGTCTTGAAGATAAAAACTTCGTTTGAAGTCACAGACAACAAGTGGTTGCATTGTTTGGATGTAGAAAACAGTGACTGGTGTTTAGCTCACTCCTGTTTCCTCTGGCGATGCGGGTTCTGGTGTCAGGGGGGCGTGGCCCAGGAATGATAGCCGGCGGTGAGATTCCCATGAATGTGTTTGGGTTTAAAAGCTAGCTTGTTCTGCAGATTTGCTATTGCAGCTTTAACAATGTTTCTGCCCGTTTGCAGTGTACTCTCCCTTTCTTCCAAATGTGTCTCCAGCCCCCTAAAGCGTTCTCATACTTTCTAACTCAGTGTTCTTGAGGGGTTCCAGATGTGTATGATGACTGCAACTACCTTGCAATTTTTTATTTTGTTTACAATTCAAGCGACATGGCAGCGAGGCCCTGCTAATCAGACGAGAAAATTGAGAACCCTTACAAATGTTTGGAGGCATTTTGGAGATTCCATCTGTTCCACAGTTTGTCACCAACAGTGGCAGCCCGATGAGACAGTCTTAAAATCCAACCAAGGGAAGGAGCAGCAAAGGGCCGGAGCATTTGTGCCCACATGTTTTTGTACTGGCACGGTTCAGTGAAGGAATACGTTGTCTGAATGAGTAATGATACATATGATATTGACTTTAATCACATCTGCTTATGTGATTTCATCTGCCTCGATTCCCTTTAGACCTCCCCTAGTTCTTGGAATGGACCGCTGCTGGGTCTGCCAAAAATAATCGCTTGTTTGCTGCTATTTACTTAAATCTGTCAAAGAGGCACTGTTGGAGCCCATGCTGTTATGGTTCTCTTTTGCTCCATAAGTACAGTATGTGTGTGTGTGTGTACACCAGAACATGCCAGTGTGTGTACTTTCTATAGCGTCCTCTCAGTTATGCGAGAGTCCGACGTCTCCAGGTGTCCACAGCCAATCAAACGTACACCTTCTTTCTTCAACACACACAAAGACGGCCAGGGCCAGATAGCTAGAGAGTGTGATACGCCTCAGAATCTCTCAGTGAGTAGAAACCTGGCAGAGGCAGCGGGTTCATCAACGTCTCTCCGTGTGAGACCAGAGGGCTGAGAGAGAAAAAAATGACACCTTCAGAATTTAACACACAGCACAGAAAGCGTCAGGCAGCGGTGCCTTAGGGGGGTGTTTGGTTTGGACTCTCTCTTGGTCAGATGAGGGATGTCATTTTTCCTGCTACTTTATGAAATATTACAGCGAGGTAGAGTAAATGGTCATCGTGCATGCAAGGCGAAAAGATGCCAGGCAGATGTCAGCTCACACCTTTTGGAGCTCTTACTTCATTCTGTCTCCATCTTTTATGTGCTTATTCATATATTTTCTCCTCCCGGCCGGCCGCCTTTCATCTTTTCTTTTACACTTTGGGGTCTGGAGGCAGCTGGAACTGGGTCCACCATCATCCAGAGATCCAGATCCCTTAAATACGCCGTCCTACAAATGCACACGCACACAGACACGCACAAGTACACACAACACCTGGCAGGGTGAAGAAATGCTCCTCAGACAGAGGTAAGACGTTAAAAAAACAACAAGAACAAAAAAAAAAACCTTCTGATTAGAGGTTGGGGGTGCCTGTCATGAATCTTCCACCACTGATGGATAAATGGTAAACACATGTCAAGGCTGTCTTCCCAGTTCACAGCTCGTGGAGCGTCACTTTTCTTGGTAACGGCGACGATCCTGCCACACCCTGTCTCCAGTGATGATTATTCCATTAAGACATTTCTAAGCAATGACAAGATGACTTGATGCCAATCACATAAAACACCGCATCATCAAGTCCAAAGCAGATCACGTCCTAAAATCTGTAAATCCAGCTGCCTTAAACAACCTAAACACACACGGCTAGCACTTTCAAGGCTGGCTTTTCTCTGACGTCTTACGTTTACTTTGAGTATAATTATATTTACATATATGCTAGCTACCAGAGTAAACAAAATTTAGAAAAATGACTTTTTGCTATGTCAGCAACCAGACAAAAGCAAATCAAATAAACAAGGTTTATTTTACAAAACGCCATTCAAAAAGACTAAGAATGAAACAAAAGTATGGATCTTTGTTGTAAACAGATGGGAACGCGATGATTGAAAGAGCATGGTGATTTGGATAAAGTCGCTGGCTCTCTTTAGGAGATTAAATATCCCAAACGGGGCATTTTCAGTTCTGTGTTGACATCTGAACCCTCAAGTATAATTGCGGGTGTTAATGTTGGAGGAACGTTTCAAAGATGCTTTGTTACACAAAGAGTACGCCTTTTGAAACAGCTGAGATTCATAAAAGTTGAAAACAACGCAAAAGGGAACTTCATTATATGAAATATACTCTGCAAAGGACAACCTTTCACACTGCCAAAAGTGAATTTGTTTAGAGAACCACCAAAGGATCAGGGTACAAAAAGAGGGACTGGAACATTGTCAGAAAAGCTTAACGCTTCAAAGGTACAGGTCAGCCAGCGCTTCGGCAAACACTGAACGTAGCTAAGAGATGAAAGATTAGCATTTAATGTACTTAACTTGTGCAGCTTCCTGTCTTTATGCAAGACTATGAGACTATGAAAGTGCTCGCCCTCATTTTAAACTTGAACAGGAACTCTGAGCGTGTAAATCTAGCATCTCCAGAAATGTCAAACAAGTCCTTTTGACTTAATTTCAACGTGCCAGTTAAAGTGAGCAACAGTCTTCATTGACCACGTCATAATCTAGTAAAGTCTTTAAGCAAATTATGAGTTTGTCCTAATTGTACGTCTTTGTGTGACCCTTAGAAACAGAAAGGTCTTGTCTGAGCCCGAGGCGACAGCACGGTCATGTTTTCTAAAATAAGCTAACTCACATGGATCCTCGGTTTAGCATTGCAGGCGCCAAATTCTGCTGGCCAGACTCCAGTTCTGAGCAGTTCAACTCTGTCTTATAGAATAAAATGCTGTGTCGAGGGTCTGCACATGCACTAATGATGATTTTTAGGAATGCACAGGAAGAATTCCAAGGCGCTCAAACAAAGTCAGTCTTGAAAGGACAAGCATGCCACCGAGGTGTTTGTTTTGCCTTCATGGTCTGGAAGTGAGATTGTTAAAACAGACAGCAGGTTGTATTTAAAGCAGCTCAGATAAATACGTTACTAACGGATATCAGAGCAGATCTGACTGTGATTTTCTTATTGGTTACACGCTGGATCACTTCCTCACCTTCCTCCCAGCCGTCATTCATGGTGGCGCCTTCATGTGCTCTGGCTGTCGTTATTTCCCCCTTCAGAACAAACTATGCAGTCCTTCTATTTTTCTTTAACAGTATAGAAATGTTCAAACAACCAAATGAATGTGTGTTTGAACGTTTATGTTGCTCTGCTTTAATAACGTCTTCATTTCCCAAGTAAAGACCATTATACAGGCGAATGTAGTGTTTTCTGGACTCATTATAGATAGTTTTAGGTTTCTGTTTGTCAGTGAGAATAAAAATGGTCTGAAGCTTAAATGTCGCCGTTGCCGTGTGGTTAATCTGAGCTTCATACAGTTAAAATTAGACTGGATGCATCTTGTCACCAGAACAAGTGAAAGTCTGTGATTTATGATCAACTTAAACCACATTTAAATACATTTGATCACAACTTGGCATCTAAATGGAAAACTGTGCAGAGCTGACGTTTGTTTGTGTCGTTGCCTAAATTTCAGATTTGTTGTTTCAGTGTTGCCACAGTGCTGCGGCTACGATAAACACATTACATCTGCAGAGCATTTGCTGAGCGACCACGTAGACGCTGCGGTCACTGAAGCAGTTGTGGACCTAAACCAGAGAACATGTAACTAACAGACCATTAGGTTTCTGTAGTCAAACTGTAAAACCGTTGCAGTGCATGGAGCTAAGACCCTGTACACACATAGCTGAGTTTCCCTTAGAAACAAAGATATTTTTCTACGATTTTTCCTGCCATCCACACAAAAGTAAAGATATGTGCCACCAAAACGATTTATTTCCAAATTTGAGATTGACGAATTCTCCATGTCAGCATTTGGTCTTTTCAGGTTTTGCAATGTCCCACCAAAGAACCAGGTCACGTGTGTGACTTGTGTTTAGTTTGTTTTCCAAAGTCAATAACTGCTTGATGTAGAAGACTCCAGGCGAAGGACAAAGTCAAAAGTTCAATATGGGACAATTTAACTAAAGGCTAAATACCAAAAAAATGATATCTCCACGGAGCGTTAAGAAATGTACAGAATGAAGATACAAGATTTCCTTTAAAACCTATATTTTAAATAAAAAATACTCCTTTAGTTATTTTGATAGGCACGACACTGGGTTTATGTTTACATCTACCAGCCAGTAGGAGGCACCATTGCGGCACAGTGAGGCACTGTGGAAAATGGCGGAAACGGCAAATCAAGGAGCTGCATCTGATCCCAGAAGAAGTCGTTATCCTTCTCAGAAGAGGAGCGACCATAAAAGATCTAAAACCAGAGTGAGTTTAGGTGAAGCTGATAACAGATGGACCCAAATAAAAAATGTCACGTATCGGCAGCAAACCTGGAACCCCGATGGATGGAAGACTTGTTCTATTTTTGCAACTACACCCTCCAGACACTAGATATCGCTTTGGTGTTCGTGTTCCATATTAAACCTTTAAAGAGCAAGTCACCCCCAAATAAACTTTTATTTGCTGATACACTAAATAAACAAGTGTCTAATCATGCTGCAGACACGTGTAGTCAATAATTTGGCACTTCAGTGCATCTTAGTTAAAATTTAAATATTCTGCCTAAAACTGGCAGTGTTGTGCCGTTGTCAGGCAAAAACTCTGCACTGTGTTTTAATTTAAATCTGCCACCGCTATTGGCTAAGAGGTATGCTATGATGTAAACTGGTAGATTATGATGTCACAATGCTGTCGTGAGCCTGTGTGTGTGGGTGTGTGTATTTGTTAGTAGCTCCACCTTCTCGGTCTGCCAGGCAACAGCATTTGTTGCATTTTTCAAACATGAAGTGAGAGTGGAGTTAGACTCTGGTAGGGGTTGACTTGCTCTTTAAGAACTGGAATCGCTAGCTACCCAGTCATTCCATGTCCAAGGAATAGGGTGTTTCTCAATGCCAAGGAACCTCGCCTTGATGTCTTGGCCCCGACCCTGTTGCCTAGGAGATAAGTCATCAGGAACTGCCAAGACGTGCTCCAATGTTCATGTTCTATTGAGGCGCATGTTCTCCATTTGTTATCCGTTTAGCTAGCTGAGCAAGGATAGACAGGAGGTGTCTTGTAGCCTAGCCTTGGTAAAAAATTACCCAGAATACACTGCGGTGTTTTCAAAAGGACGGCGGATCAGGAGCCGGCAGCTGCTTCAGGGCAAATTTCAAGTTTGAAAGTAAGTCAATTAATTTAAAATGTTTTTTTTTTAGATCCAAAGAAGTTATCTATGGTTGGTTAGTTGCTTAGTAGTTGCAGCTTCGGTGGCTAGCGGGTAGTAACTCGCTTACATATTTCATTTAACAAATACATACACAATTTAAAAAGTAAAAGGCTCGTTATATATTTATATTGAAACGTATACGTATAAAATCTAATGTTACCTCCCGTGCCACATGACATCACGTGACCACCGTGGAAGCCGCGGTCACGTGATGCATGTTTGTTCCATGTAACCGTTTTCTTTGACCGAGGAAGGACAGTGTCCTGGCCTCACCTCGCAAGACATCGCCTCGTGAGGCCAGGCGCCTTGACATTGAGAGAAACACCCATAGACTTTGGCAATGATGCTGAAGACTTGGAGAACTGCTGCCACCTGCAGGCTTGGCATGCCTATGAATGTGCTTCACAAAGCGCCAAACTTTTGCAGAAAATGATGTTTTTTCTTTGGCTTTTTAGTTTTACAGAAACCTAGCTATGTGTGTACATGTCCTACGTTTATTTAAAATACATAACCAGCTATGTCATAGCTTACTAATGTGCACAACTTAAAATACCAAGAGTAAAACTGCATACTTACACTTTCACATGGTAAGATGGAGTTTACCTCAATAATAACTGCAATTTACCCCCAAAAAATCACCACCAGAGCTTGAACTTGAACCTGAACCAGGCTTTCTGCGTCTCTCCCTCGCTCTCCCCGTTCTCCCTCTCCCTCCCTGTTGGGATTAGGGAGCAGAGGCAGCATCAAAGGGCTGTCACCACTAGAGTTAATGGAGCGTCACACGTGTGCATTCACACACACAGGCATGAGAGACAGGTCCTGCAACTTGAGACAGGGGCATTTGGAGATTTGGAACGGGGGTATTAACAGTGTAAAGAAGGGTGGGAGCGCAGGCGAGGGGAAGCATGTGTGACAATGAAATGTTACAGTGCACTTTTCAATGAGTCCACGTGTGAGAATTCATTTATGAAAAAAATGAGCAGAAAGAGGTCACGTTTGAAAGTACTTTGTGTGAATAAGGGCAGTTTGTAGTCATAAGGAGCAGTGAAGAGAGGCACTTGTTCCGTGTAAAACTTAATGCCATGCTTGCTTACACTTCAGACAGGAGGTCCACTGGAAAGAAATGTATCCTGTTATCAGATCCGCAGTCGCAACGGGCAGCCATACGTTACGTACATAACTGCATGCAATGGCTTCCTGAAATATATGCACACGCACACAAACACACGCATACCAACATAGCTGGGTTAACAGGGTACAGTTCCTGTCGCTTTCTTGATCAAACAATGGGGGCTCTATTACAGGCCTGACAAGCCAGACTGTGCCAAGGGAGAGAAAGAGGAGAGACACAGATAGAGGGAGGAAGAAAGAGAGAGGATAGAAACAGAAGGGGCAGCAGGCTGAAAAGAAGCAGTCAACAAAACAAGCTTCTTAGAAAATAAAACGGGAGAATAAGGAGAAAGGGGGCGATTTAGTTACATACAGGGCATACTTTAGAGTTCTCCACGGTTTTGTCTTCATAGAGCCGAAACACAGAACGTGTATTTAGTTACCAGAATCCAGGTTTCCACCTGCAAGCTAAACTTGAGATATGCACGAGCTCTTTCTGCCCTGCATGTAGTTTTGGGCTCTTATTGTTTACCAGTCCGTACATCCGAGGGCTTGTGTTGTTTTACATCAGGAAGTGGTCAGCCTGGGTTTTGTTCCCCCCTGTTTGACACTAATGTGTATAGAGCCCCTGTAAGGACACAACCTTTGCTTGGAACAAGCCAACTCTGTGTTTCCCCTCCTCCTTCTCCTTCTGCATATCCTGCCCCGTCTCTCCAGGAAACGCTCCTCCTCCCTCCCTTCCTTCCTCCTTCCCTCCCTCCTTTTCTCACCCCCTTCGCTGGTGTCTGGGCCTTTATCACTCCTCTGCCTCCTTCCTCTTTCTATCTATCTGTTGGGATGAAAGACTGAGGCAGCGAGTATGTGTGAGGGGAGCATTCCCTGTCTGCGTGTTTGTGTGTGTGGGCACTTATGTGTGTTTGTGTGTACATGTGTCTTTGTCTCTGCAAGTGTGTCTTTGTGTATGTGATTAAAATTCTGTTGACTCTAGCGAGCTGGCTGTATGAGGGCTTCTATTGAGTCGGAGCAGGTGGGCTCCTGCTACTACAGTCCTGCTAATCACTTCTTCCTCTGGGTGACTGACTGGGTCAGGCTAAGGGCAGCGGATATACAGAACGGCCACTGTCAAGTGCAGTGCAGTCGCTGTGAGACATCTTATCTACTTGTTAGGTTGTATCCACAGGCTTTTGTTAGTGAAGTAGGTCACTGTACAAGTTTCTTCTTATCATATGCAATGCTTTAAGAATGTCCTGCCATTTAGGTCTCTTAAAAGGGAAGAACGAACTGCTTAAATGATACTCAAACATTAAAGAAAAGTGAATTCCTTTATAGCACATTTTAAATTCATTTACATTAAAAGCGATTAATTTAGACAAGTAAAACCTCAGTCACTAACATCAAGAAACATCCGTAGCTTGGTAGGCTTAGAGGGTTTTAGTACTATGGATATGAAACTAGGATTGGGACAATATTACATGTAACTCGTACCAAGCTTTGTAATCTGTAACATTTTTTGTAACTGTAAAATTCGTTTTGTAGCTATTATTTCTCGTTTTGTTTAACATTTGGTACGTAACATTAAACTTTCATTTTGTAACTTGCAGAAAACAATCAATGTACAAGTTTCAAATCACAACTCTCAAAACACACATCTCAGTCTACAGTTACAAAACTCAAGTCTACAGTTTCAAAACTCAAGTCTACAGTTTCAAAACTCAAGCCTACAAATACAAAACTCAAGTCTACAGTTTCAAAACTCAAGTCTACAAATACAAAACTCAAGTCTACAGTTTCAAAACTCAAGTCTACAAATACAAAACTCAAGTCTACAGTTTCAAAACTCAAGTCTACAAATACAAAACTCAAGTCTACAGTTTCAAAACTCAAGCCTACAAATACAAAACTCATCTACAAATGCAAAACTCAAGTCTACAGTTACAAAACTCAAGTCTACAGTTTCAAAACTCAAGTCTACAGTTTCAAAACTCAAGCCTACAGTTACAAAACTCAAGTCTACAGTTTCAAAACTCAGCCTACAAATACAAAACTCAAGTCTACAAATGCAAAACTCAAGTCTACAAATACAAAACTCAAGTCTACAGTTACAAAACTCAAGTCTACAAATACAAAACTCAAGTCTACAGTCACAAAACTCAAGTCTACAAATACAAAACTCAAGTCTACAAATACAAAACTCAAGTCTACAGTTACAAAACTCAAGTCTACAAATACAAAACTCAAGTCTACAAGTACAAAACATTTTGTCCCAATTCTAGCTTCCTTACCAAAGAACCAGTGACAGGCTTTGTCTGACCAGCCAATCATGAGTCTTGGATTCCTTTTCGAAGACAAATCCTGTTGGAAGCAAGCAGAATTGGGCAAAATGTTTTGCACTAGTAGACTTGAGTTCTGTAACTGTAGACTGAGATGTGTGTTTTGAAAGTTGTAATTTGAAACTTGTACGTTGAATATTTTCTGCAAGTTACGAAATAAAAGTTTCATGTTGCGTACCGGAGTTACCAGTTACAAAATGAAAGTTATATGTTAGAAAACAAAAGTTACATGTTACAAAACATAAATTACATGCTACAAAACAAAAGTCACAGTTCAAAACATTACAAGTTACAAAACTTGGTACAAGTTAAGTACAATATTGTCCCAATCCTAGTTCTATATATGGACGGGGTCCTGTTTATGCTCATCTATGGCAGTCTACCTGTCCAACAGAAGAAACATGACATGCATTTATCTTATAGAAATATTAAAGGTGTGGGACACTGGGTTAATCAATACATTTGCGGTAGTCTCTAGTAGGAATGAAAGCCTAGGTAGTTGTACTAGGAACTACCAAAATGCCAGATCAGAGGAGTTTTATTTCCTGATATTCAAACATCTATCCTCTGATCGGCTAACAGCAACACGACTCTACCACTGACTCAATTTGCTCTGCAACGTTGATGTTGTATCTCCACAAGCCTGAAGGAGTTCTGCCTTGTGGTGGAGTTGCTAATGCTAACATTAGCTTCTACTAGCTAATACGTTCTCTGCTGTTCAATGGACGGTAAACCAACAGCAGCCTTCCCCGTCATGAGTCAAGATGGGTGAGTCCATGAATGTTAAGTGACAGTGTGACGTAGATCTGTCAGACTTTTCTAATCCTAGAGTTTTCTATCCAAAGCTAATGCAGGAGATAGGTGCAGGAGACTACGTTCATGTTCAGCCTGCTTAAAAACTCAGTGTGACCGATAATAATCAGAAATATTCATTAAAAAAAATTTTCAGTATTCCACACCTTTTAGAGGTGGTAGTAGTAGTGTCCAAAATTAAGTTTTCCTTGGTTTAAATAAAACAATGCTACAGTAAGAAACCATATTGCTCTATTCCTCACCACGCTCAGCTGGATGTAACAGATTTTTACAGCCCCACCCCGTGTGTCTGCCTTTTTCTTAAAGTGACAGTAACCTATTTTCTACCCTACATGAATTGACCAAAACAAGACTTCTTTTAACAAATTAACATTTTTAAATACACAAATGTATCTACTTTGAGTACCCTTGATGCAAAGTCCGCAGGGTTTTGAGAACTACTGACATGTCTCCTCTGCTTTGACTCGGAGCTCTTCAGAATAGTGTCCACACGGTTTGCAACAAAGGTACAAAATCTACTTGTTTTGTTGCAAATGTACTTCAGCACTGTTGTACTGTCTGACCAAAACACTGATGATTGAAGTTGCAGCTGTAGCTCTGATGTAAGTAACTTGTCCATACAAGCTCCCATAGTGGCTGCTGTTAGCTCCATTCGTGGGATTGTCATGGGTTTAAGTGGGGCCACTCTTGCCTTCCCTAAAACGAACGAACAGTGAACTTTGTTGCTGCTGTTCTTCTGTAACAAGTAGCTAACAGTACCGTATGCCTCTTCACTGGCATCAGCAAAGTGATGCAGTTGATTGAGCGTTGTCTCTCCAAAGCCAGCTGGCTTAAAACATCTTGGGAGGCTGACACTTTCAAGCTGTAGAAGCTGCATTTTCCACTTGTGAAAAAGGTCGTCTGGAATGACAACATCCCAGCCTATTTTCTGTCTGCACAGCTCTTGCAAGATTTTCTTTGCCAGTAGAATAACTGGTGCTAGAATACCCAGAGGGTCATAAACAGAGCTTACGAGCGATAAAATGTTCCTCCTAGTCGGAACCTTTTCTGACATGATGATCTTGAACTTGAAGCTGTAAGACTCGATACACCAGTGAACTACCAAAGCTCTTTCCATGGGAATTGCATCCCAATCTAGGTCTTTGACTTCCGTCGCCCTCTCCTCCTCTGGGATAGTTGACAGCACTGCTCTGCTATTGCATATCCACTTCATGAGTTTGAATCCACCTTTCTCACATACAGCTCTAAGTGAGTGGTATAATTGCACAGCCTCTTCTTCTGAGAAAACTGACTTTAGGTAGTCATCCTTATAGAAATTGTGCAGCACTGTTTCGACTGCCTGGCAATTTGACTGATCTCTGTTGTCTTCAGCACACTTGCGCAGGGCAAAGCTGGCGCAGCTCGGTGATGACGTAGCACCGAAAAGGTGTACAACCATCTTGCACTCATCCATCTCCTGGCTGATGTCACCTGACATCCACCAGAGAAATTGCAGAAGGTCAGCATCTTCGTCAGGAACCTGGTGGAACATCGCTTCCACATCTGCCATGATTGCCACTTATTCTTGCCTGAACCATATAATGACACCAAGCAGGGTACTAGTAAGGTTTGGCCCTTGTAACAGTTAGCTATTCAGAAAGGTGCCTTGGTACGACGCCCCGCAGTCGAAGACTACTCTGAGTTTGTGCTTCTTGGGGTGATACACCCCATGGTGTGGTAAGTACCAGACTTTACCATTGTGTCTGCTGAGGTCTTTGTTGGGTACCTTTACAGCATAGCCCTTGTTAATAATGTCTCTCATGAAGGCAGAATATTCTCTGTGATATGTAGGATTCTTGATAAACTTCCGCTTTAAGCTTAAAGCTCGTTGCACAGCAACTTCACGATTGTTGGGCATTTTGACCCTTTTGTTTCTCAGTGTCAAGGCGATACTGTAGTGCCCATTCGCCAAGGTAGCTGGGAGTGTCGCCATGTCAATAAACTGCAGATCTTCCCTTGACATTTCCAACTTGTCTTCCCTTTCACATTCAGGAAAGTCACGTCTTAACTGCTAAGTCCAGAGTTCGTCTAGTCTGCTCACTGATATGCGGTTTGCTGAAACATGTATCAGTTCACTAGTGGCATTGTTAGGAGCATCTTCTCTTATGGGTTCACTGACAGTCCAGCCAAGCCTTGTTTTAACAGCATAAGGACCGTCATTTTTGCTTGCAATGACCTTCCAGGGTTCAATAGCCTTGGGTGCATTAGTCCCTATAAGGAGTCCAATTTTTGAATCAATTTTTGGGATAGACACCTGCTGAAGATGGGTCCCCTTGTTTACATACTCTTGTGTAGGAATGTTAACTGCAGATTCAGGAATGGTACTCTGGCTGTACATGTCTGGGAGCTCTAGAAAGTCATTGTTATCCACGCTGCTTATTTCCAAGCCAGAAACGATGTGACTGTTGACGACCTTTTGATCTCCCATAGTTTTCAGTAAAATGCTTGTTTTCCTGCCAGGGAGACATAGTTCACTCCTTAACTCTTCGGTACAGAAGCAGGCGGTTGAGCCTGGGTCAAGAAAGGCATATGTTTGGGTTACTCGATGACTCCTTTTGTTTTTAACTTGAACTGGAACTATTGCTAAGTTGTGCTCTATAGTCTCAGCACCATGTAGTTGATCCATCCATTCCCACATATCCATTCACAACGGACTCTGAAGGTTTTCCTATGTTTTCTTGTGACTCCACTTCAGGCTCTGCCTCATTGTTTATAGCACTGGGTCTCACTTTGATGTGTAACACTGTAGGATGTGACTGTGTGCAGGCTTGGCAGCTTAATTTATCCTTGCATGCATTACTCATGTGTCCATGTTTTAGCCAGCTGAATCATGGATGTTTTGTTAGCAGAAAGTCTATTTTCTCTTTATGAAGAGTCTTCTTCATCTTCTTATACTCTTCCATTGCATGTTCGCCACCTTGACAGAAAATACAGGGTTTGGAAAATGCACAGATTCGATTGCCACTGACTTTACTCTTTGGCTTTGGGCTAGCCTCTTGGTTAGTGGTGACAGTTGTGGTTGTGGTGAAGCCTTTCCTATTACCACCTTTCCTGTGCAACCTCTCATACATTTGTCCTTTAGCTTGGTTCTTCGTCATTGAGTCCTTTATGTCCCCAAACAATGGATGCAGAGCTTCTTTGGCTTGTTTATTAACAAAGTCCACTAAGTCTTGAAACTTGACTTTGTGGTTTTCCTTGTCATAAATTCCACAAGCAAGTGTTCTCCATCTTTCCCTCAGTGGCGGTGACGGGCCGGTGAAAACTCTGCTGGTGATCGATTCAGCCCTGAGGGTGTAAACCGTGGGAATTGCAGCAGGAGGGGGAGGAACCGTGGGGGAAAAAATCACTGCTAGCAGGGGGTGGCCCAACACAGCCTCAGTGACAATAATAATGATGATGGCTGGGTTAGTTTGGGAGAAGAGGAACAGTGTTCCAAGTGGATCAGGCATTTTGATGAGCCAGTTGAATACTGTGGAGACAGGGATCTGTCAAATTCAGAACACATTGATTTTCTGTCAGTTTTCTTGGATGAGGAATTCTGGACCCTCATCACAACTGAAACTAATCTCTATGCTCACCAGTATTTAGAGAGGGAGGAATTGAAATCTAGCTCCAGATATAATGGCTGGTACGATATAACTGTCCCAGAAATGAAAGTGTTCATTCAGTTCTGCATGGGGCTTGTGGAAAAGCCTGAGAATGAGGATTATATATATATATATATATATATATATATATATATATATATATATATATATATATATATATAATAAACAAAACAAGCCAAAGAAGGGATGAGCGAAATGTGTTCATGACATTGAAGCACCAAAAACAGTGTTTATGCTTATGTTTATGTTTATGTATTTAGCAGACGCTTTTGTCCGAAGCGACTTACAAGTGATAATCGGCATGTTGCCCTTGAGGCTAACAACAACAGTAACAACAACTTGACATCAATCATGGAGAGGAGGGAACAAAGGAGTGGACGGTAGAGAGGGGGGACGGGTGCAGGGAAGGTGCTAGTTAAAATGCTCTCTGAAGAGCAGGGTCTTCAGGAGTTTCTTAAAACTGTTCAGTGTTCTTGATTGATATGCAGTAAACATAACAAAATACCAATAAAGAAGTAAATATTATATGTATACATACATAGTTATATATGGCTACATAGGAATATGTATATATGTATCATAAACAATAACAACACTAAGGAAATAAGACAAAAACATAAATAAATAAAAATCTGCAAATGTGATGCAATCCAATATGGCTGCCACCTGATGACGTCATAATATGCAAATTACGTGAGTGAATTTGTTCCTATCACAAAATTTGGCTCATACTGAAGATTTTTCTACAATATTCGTCAATCTCTAACCAGATTTAAGCTACAAGCTCTTTAAATAGTGATATACAAAATTCTTATTTTACTGAAAAAACTATGGCGCCTAAAGGGTTAAACACATATGAACTCAAACTTGGCTTCCACATGTGTGTTACGTCTGTCATCTCTTGAGCTTTCTCAAATCATTTTTTTTCTGCAAAATTTACAGAGTTCTGTCACCCAATAGCATTTCCTTGCAACAAAAAGCAATGCTGCTAATTCATTTACAAACCAAACCTTTTTAGGTAATGTTATTTTAAAAAATTAGTCAGTTGGAGGATTAGGTTAGATGGATGTTTTGGAAATAGCTCACCACATATAGTTATACCTAGAACTATTCCCTTTCCTGGACGGCATCCAGTTCAAACTATACGTGCACCAATCAGGTTGGCAGGTGAATCAACTGTGAAGGCAGTCCCATCTAATCTCTCATTTAGAAAAAAGTAGGCTTACATAAATTATCCTGAGCTATGGGCTATTATTTCAGATGCCTTGGCCTGCAACCAAGACATTCTCAAATCTGGCCGGGATTGCAGCACTTTCCTGAGCATGCCCCCATGGTGTAGAGTACAGAAGGTTCATTGTGTCTTTTTCTGTCGGGTAAGGGAGGGAGTGCGTTTGTGTGCAACATCTAGCAAGTATGTACCTTCCCCAAAAAACCCTCCCTGTGTATGCTGTAAAGCGGAGATGAAAGTCAGAGTATTAAATAGAAATCCACCTCGATTCTTCCCTCCTTCCCCTCCCACTTTTCCTTTTCCTCTTCATCCATCTCCCTCTCCTTTTCTCCTGCACTGGTATTTTCTCAGGCTTAATGCCTGCTCACAGCTTCATTTAGGCTGCATGCATGGAAATTGGGTAGGGGATCTTGTGGGTTTGTGTCGTTGGAGATAACCAGTGAGTGGGAGGTGACAAAGGTAGCATAAGCCATCAGTGTGAGTGTGATGTGCATGAGTGTGTGTGTGTGCGTGAGTGTATGTGTGAAAGAGAGTGTCTGCTTTAAGTGCAGGAATAGATCTCTGACAAATGGAAGTGCGGAGGGGTTTGCATCTGTCACTGTTGTTTAAAAAGCCAGAGGAGAGTTAATCTGAGCGAGTCACTCCTCCTTACGTTTGATCCCAGTCTCAGTCCGTCTTCGGTTGCTCTGCTTTGTTCTGTTTCGAGTTGTTCTTCATCTCTTTCAGCTCTTTGACTTTTAATCATTCATCTTAATCACAAAAAACACAGAAAACAGCAAGTAGAACGTAGAATCTGAGTATTTTAGCTGTAGGCTACGAGCCATGCAGTAGTGGAGAGAGTAAACATGTTTTACGTAAAGAAAAATAGGACATGAATAATCTTCTATATGCTGCTAATAGTCAAAGAAATGGAGCTAAATAATCTTTTAAGATCATAAACAAAATGGCACTGATCCGTTTTCTTCTTAGATTAGCCATTAGCTCATCACTTTGGTCAGATCTAAACTCCATTTCTCTAATTTGAGGCCATTCAGTCGTTCATAACAAACTTCAGAAGCTCCTAATGGTCATGTTAACGTTTATTACCATGTTTATCGTTTACCTTAGCTCGAGTACCAGAGTCATGTAGGGCACAACTGATAAAATAAACACACAGCTGACTTTTGCATCTTAAGCAGTCATTAACACAATCATCCTCTTTAACCCTCAGCCTTCACTCATTCACTCATCTTCTTAACAGCTTAATCCTCAGCTGCAGCCTCTCCAGCCGCCATCAGGCGACCCTCAGCCTCACCACTAGTTACATGTTTTATTATAAATCCAGCTGTTGCCCTTTTGCATTCACCTGGGATTGGACGTGTTACAGTGATCCCTCTCATCATCAGCATCCCTGTTCCTGTCGCCATGGCTCCCATATCCCTGATAGTTCAGACTGTAATCCTCTCTAAGCAAGCCCTACTAGCCCTAATTCACTATTAGCTTATCAATAATCCTTAATAATCACTATCAGCTGAGAAGGAGCCAAAGCAGGAGGATCTGCTGCTGTTAGCTGAGAGCAAAAGCTAATAAAACGGCCTTATTGGGCCTTTCGCCGAGCTGTATGATTCCTGGCTGAGCGCTGGACCCCGGCCAGCCAGCGTGAGCTAAAACAGCCCGACACAGGCTTATTGATCACGCACGCTGGTTAGAATGGAAAAGAGTGGTAATGTGCTTGGAGCCAGAGCTGTGAACTCTAACACGGCAAGTCATTAACTTCTGATTTCACATTAACCGCACTTTCTTATTCCTCCTCTTGTATCTTTTCTCAGCCTGCTTTCTCTCAGGAGAGACTCAATCATTTAGGGTGTCAGTACTTTCACCGCAAAGCCCTCAAGTGGATTACATCACCACCTCCGCTAATGATGCGTTGTGTCACAAGCCCTCAGAGCGCTGCAGCCTTCATACAGTCCTCATCTAAACTGTTTTCTTTCCTTTTCTTCTTTCTGCTCTCGCGTCTGGTTTGTAAAAGAGGAGCCGTTTCCCCAGAGCTATATAAGCACAGTCCCCGTGCAGCACAGCGCACATCTGCACGATTGTGAAACAGGATGTGGAATTCGGTAACCTATCTAAGTCAACCGCTGGACACAGATACTGTTTTCTTACTCCTACAGCAGTTTTCCTTTAGGCTGGGAGAAAGAGAGGCGAGCAGATGTGATGTAAACAAGAGAAAACTGCATACAGAGCAGAACGACGCCACCAATTAGAATGTTTGCATTGAGCTAAAAGTAGTGGAAAGAAAAAGGCCTTGGCTAAAAGCGTAGTGCTGAGTGGGACGCAAATAAAGAGTTAAAGAAGAGAGTGATGGGGGAGTAATTGCAGGAAAAGGGGATTATTAGTTTGTGCTATCTCCAGTCTTGATGCTCCAGACCAAGGCCATAGATAAGTGAAATCACATGGCTGCGTTGATGAATGCAGACGTTCCAGCGTTAGCCGTCAACATTCATTCAAACGCGCTCATTAAAACCGCCGCTAACCTAACCAGTGTGCATCTTCTCCCTCCTGTGCAGCGTACGCTTCTTCCTCTGAAGGGTTTTTTACACGTTTTTAGTGAAATGCACTGAAGGACATCTGCAGCCGTGTGTGAAGTGGTCACAAAAAACACACAAAAAAATAAACAATAATGCATCAAATGACTGGCTGACCAAAGGGCTGCAGAGCGGCAGCCAAACGCGGCCGTGAGTCAGGGATCATTTTACTGAGCTAATAAAACTTAAAGGTGTTTAAAGAAAGGCTGCTTACATGAAAACTAAATGATTTGATGAGTGTGTTTGTCTGCAAGTGCCAGATTTATTAGATGGCTTTGCAAAGGTCTAATAATTAATAAATAATTTAACAAGGTGCCGCCACCTTTTTGACGCCTAATACAGGATTTGTGTTTTGGACTAGAGGTTAGGGTTAGAAATAGGGATGTAAGAAAATATCGACATGGCAATATATCGTGATATTTTTTCCAGCAATATTATATCGATATTCAAAAGCCGTGTATCGGAAATATCGATATGGCAATATATCGTGATTTTTTTCCTGCGATTATTACATCGATATTCAACAGCCGTGTATCTAATTCTTGAAAGAATTTACATGCAAACATTTGTGTATTTTCTTTTCGTTTTGTGCAATTCAATCGCCACCCGCTAGTTGGCAGCAGTGTGCAACGGGTTTTGTTTCCACCACTGAAATGTAAATCCCTCCATCATGGTTCAGATACCTCATGTTAAACATGTTACGTATCAGTTTGGACTGTTTATTGAACATTCTTACAATAAATTCAGTAAAAAAATTGCTTGTAACATCTGACTGAATGTATCGCAATATATCGTGATATATCGTATCGTCTCCCCTGTATCGTGATATGTATCGTATCGCCAGAATTTCAAAAATACACATCCCTGGTTAGAAATAACAGAAATAAACAATAACCTGATAATTAAGGAAAAACAATAATCCCTGACTGAGGGATACATTGTTGTTGCTGTAAATGATTAACTTCCACTCACACGACCTGTCTCAGCACATTTCTATGTTAAAACCATTTAAAACTGGATCATATCAAATAAATCCAACAAAATTAAACAAATAATTTTAAAAGCGTGATAGGAAGAAGTTTCGGTGTGTTGTTATTTTTGTTTGAATTTTCTTGATAAAGAAGCATTAAAGTCTGTGGAATGCATTAAAAGGCGCCCCTCTCCAAACTCCCGTACAGAATTCCTGGGAACTCTGAGCAGAGCTGTGTTTTTCTTTCAGAACTGTTAAATGAATTGTAATTGGTGGCCAAAGACCGTGATTAAATATGTTGTTTCTTTTTTTCTTCTCAAATGAACTGCTGGTAAAAGTTTTATGTCAGCCCACCCTGCTGCAGCAAAACCTCAACAACCCCAGAGGAACCGCTCGGCCTGGCAACCATTTAGGAACGTCTTCACTTTCATTTTAGGAATTCCAAGGCCTCTGGTCATCTCACACCTTCCAACGGCCTTACGTCTGCCCCTTCTCGCTCTTGCTCGCTCGCTGATTTGTCCTCCGCTCATCCTAAGGAGCTTTATGTGTGGGTTTGTGGGTTTTGGGCTTTACTCAGCATCAATCCTAGCTGGACAAGGAAAAGGCCCTTAAAATGACTGAAATCCCCCCCTAAAGCTGATGGGCCAGGCTTATGTGATCCAGCGGGATCTAGATGGAGTTAGATTGAGTTATTCAGATGTTTACACTGTGGAATTACAGGGAAATTAATCTCATGCACAATATGTGAATAACCAGGGATAGATTTTATAAAGTGTGGAGGATTCATGGCTGGAGAGGATTAAAGAGGCAGGCGGTGAGGTCATGAAAAGCACGTCTTCATTATTTCATTACATCACTCTTTTACTTTTTTCTCCATCTCAATCTATCGTCATGCCGTAATTTTCCTCTGTGTTTATTTTCTTGCCTTGCAACTTCCCCCGCTCGCCCATCCATCTCGCCCCCGCTCTCCTCTCTCTCCCAATTAACTCATGTAAACTTTACTTTCCCTCCTTGTTTTTCCAGAGGAAAGTGGCTCTGCTTTTGATTAAGCCCAGGGCTCTGCCACAATCCCGCTCACACACTAACATCATACATCATATCGTGCTTTCCTGTGTGAATTAACTCTTGCAGCCGGATACTGATTGTCCGCTTAGATACTTTTCTAAAGATAAAACCGTCTGAGGTGTGTTTGATTCCTGTTTGGACCAGTCCAGGTCACGGGAAGTACGGAACGCCATGATCCACGCCGTAAACTCACAAAGGTGTGGTTGAGGAGATAGACAGCGGTAGCACCTGTCTGCCAGCTGTTTGGTGTCCCTAGGGGAGGTTCAGCCGTCTGACTGACAGGTGAGGAGGCTCGAGGCTGAGAGGCACAACACAGCTGTCCTCACCCAGATGCTGAGGAGGGACAAAAATCCTCTGTGTGCGTCTGTCTATTTGGAACTTGCCTCATTACGCTCGCCCTCCTTGAGTTTTGAATAGATGTGCGGTGCCGATGCTGGAAGAAGGATTGTTTGTGGGTGAAACGAACTGACAGAAGTGATTTTGTGGCACTTCTTTCACCACTTGAGCTCATTCTCAGTCTTTGTCATTTTGTCAAAAGGCACTTCATTGAAATTCGTCGTCTTCATCTTAATCGGAGACTTCAAAATTGTGTCTCTCCAGCACATGTCGCCCCTCTTTTCTTTATTTTCTCTCGTCTTCCACCTTTTTCCTCCCCTTACTCCTTCCTCCCGCCTCTGCTCCCCTTCCTTCCCATGTTGCCTCGTCTTCTCCGGTTCCCTCCATATCCATTTTTCCACATAAAGCTGTTTTTCATAGAAGCCCGTGCAGCCTGGAATAGCATTCCCCCGGGCGCTGTAGGGTGAAACACTAGACTTTTCTGAGCCCAAGCCAAACAGATGCTGGCTCTTGGAGTCCAACCAGAATAAAGCCTTCATGCTCCTCTTTCTGTCTTCTCTCTGTTTCTGTCTCTTCCACTCTTTCCCTTATCTCGCCTCTCCTTCTCATTCACTTGCGTGCTTTTTGTCTGTTCTCATCCTGTTCTGTCCTCAGATCCTCATCTTTCTTTCTGGTTTCTTATTCTCCTGACATTTTCTCACACTCTGTTTTCCGTCTGACTCTTTCTTTAGTCTTTGTTGAGGCCAACGTCTTAGTTTCCTAATCTCCTAGCCGTGTCGTCCAAGCAGCCTGGCGTCGGGACCCAGGTGCCTTCTCTTTTGAAAAACAATCTTGTATTTTTCTAAATCTTACACTCGACCGACGTCCTTCCTCTGACTTCTACATGGTGGAGACGAAACCTGCGAGCCTCGCCCGCTCTTTCAATCTCCCCGTTCCTTCCCCGACTCTTTTTATACTCATTTTCATTTGCTGTAACCCAAGGACCCTCACTGTTATGTAAATTGGCTAAACGCAGGCTCACACGCTCGCATACTGTGCACACTCATGCCTGCACATACGAAACCTTTTTTCATCACGTATGCACACACGCACGCAGTGCTAAAGGGCCAAACTCGGCTTTGCGGCTTTTTGGCAAGCGTTCAACTCTTTCTCTCCAAGCTGCAGTGTTTACATGAGCTGCCAGTCACAACCAAATCAAAAGCTTTTTCCTCTCAGCTTGAAACAGTTGGGGAGCGAGGAGGTATGCTGAGAGTTAACCGTAGACGCTAGCGTGGCTGAGCATTGCTACTCGTGTAAGTACCGAGCTCCTCTGCATCCACGCTAATAAGTGAATCCTACAGCTGGATGACAACTCCTAATGCTGTCTGAAAGTGCTCTGGGTTAATTGCAGGCACTTAGTTTCTACGTGCCAAATAAGAATTCCTCACTAGCCGCATCAGCTATCATCCCTGCGTGCTTTGAGTGTGTTGTTATTGGTTATTTAATCACTCGACATCATGTTTATTACACATCTGGTTCTGACTGAGCAGCCAATCACAGTCAGCGTGAACCCTCTGAACCCGAGGAAACATGAGCCTTTTATACAGTTATGTAACGTATTATAATGGCTGCAACACACATTACATCACTGCTTAGATTACACAGGATCAGGTCCGCTCACACCTCAACACACACACACACACACACACACACACACACACCGCTCCGTGTTTTATTGCTCCACAAAGTGTTAGTGAAACCTTTTATTAGTCTTTAATGAATTCTACTTATCATTTTTGGGTCAAAGCAGCATCAATAAAATAATGTGAGTTTGACAAGAAAAATGCTTTATTGTTACTGATTATAAAGTCTATTTTACTTATTTTACTTATTACTCTAAAACATCGTAATATTTTGTTTTATGATATTAAATCGATGTTTAAAAGCAGCACAATTTTTATTTATTTATTTTTTTGAGAATTTACATGCAAACAGTCACTGTTTCTATTGTGTGGTGTAATTCAAACTCCAACTGCTAGGTGGCAGCGGTTTTCACCACCCTTATTCTGATGGAACTACAAGTTCTCGCTCTAACACCGGATGTGTCTTGGAAGCGTCCGGCCCAACTTGTCCAATTGAATTTAATCTTAAAAATTGCAAATACCCTAATTTTATTATCCCTAATACATCGAATCGCCTCCACTATACGGTAAAATACGTTGTATCTCAAGATTAATGCCAATACACACACAGTTGTAAAATAATAAAGATTAAACTATCATGTGAGTCAGTGAATGGGTAATATTACTACTACTACATATGTCTGTGACGCAGTGGCGGTTCTACATGGAATTACTCCTCGGGCGAGGTCCCCTTTGAGCGTGTGAATGAGTCTGAATAGATGAGTGACTGATTGCGCTGAGAGGTGACTTGGGTGTGAACCCTAGGGGGCGCTAGACACACACGCCATTGTTCCAGTAAGATTTCATACAAATGTCCCCCTTCAAACAAAACCCTTCGCTCTGGTTATACAGAAAGCTGTTGCTCTTGTTTTGGTTACATAAATCTGACCAAAATCAGACCAGTCTAGACAACAGACTGGACTGGAGAAAGAACAGTGAAGCCGTTTACAAGAAGGGACACAGCAGACTGCACTTCTTGAGGACGCTTAGGTCCTTCAATGTCTGTAGCAAGATGCCGCAGATCTTCTACAAGTCTGTTGTTGAGTGTGTAATCTTTTCAGCCATCGTCTGTTGGGGTAGCAGCATCAGAAGCAGGGACCTGAAAAGGCTCAACAGCCTAATAAAAAAGGCTGGTTCTGTTCTGGGGACGACTGTGGAACCACTGGAGGAGATAATGCAAAGAAGGATTCTCCAGAGAATCAAGAAAATGATGGACAACCCTGAGCATTCTCTTCACAAGACTGTCCGACAACGGAAGAGTGTCTTCAGTCAGAGGCTCCTTCAGTTTGGCTGCAACACTGACCGCTACTGGAGATCCTTCCTGCCAACAGCCAATGACTACGTTCACATGCAGCCAATATCCGGGTTATGATCGGGTTAAGGTCGGTATTTGGGTTTCTGAGTTGATCAGAATAACCCGTTTACAAGCATAAATAGAAAGAGTTACCCCTAACTTGCATAATCCGATTTAAATGCGGACGTTGGGGTAGCGTCAGGACGTATGGACTACGTCCAGACGCAATATGCGTCATTTCCGGTTCTTCTTGTTCCGGTGTCCGTGAAAACAACAACATGTTTCCCAGTTCGGAAGAGATAGCGACCGCGTTTGTTTGTGCTTTAGTTTCCTCGTCACTCCAAAAGTGTGGTGCTGTGCCGCGACTCTCCATTTTGCTCCCAACTTGTTGTTTACTTCCGGTGTTCTGGCGCATACAAGACGTCTCGCTACTCAAAAGACCAAGATTCCTTGCGAACAGAGCATGCGCAGAACACACGCTTTGATGGGGATATCCCGATATGCGTTTACACGACCAAACATTTGGGTTAGAAGAGGGTTACCCCAGGTGTAGTAACCGGGTTATGAGCATATCCGGGTTTTTGGCGGTGTTTACATGGACCTGCGGAACCGGGTTATTGTGAATATTCGGGTTTTTAAAGGGTTACTGGCTGCATGGAAACGCACTGATTGTAATATACAACAACTCTTTCATGACTTGATTATTATTATTATTATTATTATTCTGAGCTACTGCAGCAATCAATTTCCCTCTGGTGTTAATAAAGTATTTTTGAACTGAATTGAAAAACAAGAACTCCTAATAAAACAACTGTATTAATGCAGGTTTTTGTTCTATCACAGGCTGAAACAAACCTCTTGGAGGCAACGCCAGGTTCAGTTTAGGTGTTTTGAAACGAAACAAGTCAAACAGGTCCTTCAGGCTCGACAGGTGGAGACAGTATCTCCTTGTCTCTTCTCGCCAGCTGTGTTGATGAAAACAGGTACGATGAGGTTTGCAGAGTTAACGACGGCCGTTGATGAAACTGAAGTTAGAACTACTGGTTCGGTTTTCTCAACCCCGGTTTGAGCAAACCTCCAGGTGTCACTGAACCTGTTTTCAGGAATCATACCGGTATGAAATGTGGACGCTCTACTGTAACTGTAGCTTTTGGCTTTGACTCTGTTTGTGATCCACTGAAGGGAATTGATTAGTTTATGGGATGATGCGAAGCAAAAGCACTGTTAGTATGGATTAACAATACGGCAGTGTCAAAAAAAAGCATGGCTTAGTCGCCATATGGACAGTCAGATATTGTTTGTGTGTGTGTGGCTTAGCTGGAGCAGCGGACAGGGATGATGTTCGGGGTGATTGTGGCAAAGACGTGAATTAGATGTAGAATTAGTATTAGGGATGAGACTTTAAGCGGACCAAGCTTACAGGCTAAGCGCTGGGTGGTGGTGGTGCTGATGATATAAACCCTTTCACACACAGTCGTGCTTACATGCAGCTAAATCAATCAATACTGGGTTTTTTCTCTCTCTCTCTCTGGTTTAAAGAAGTGGCAGAAGCAAGCAGATGAACCAGGACACACACAAATACAAATGTTATGTCAGTAACTTGTGTGTTTGTGGAGGCACACGCACGGCCTTTGTCTACGATCCAAACTCCGCAAAGACTGCATGGCCTCTGTTGTCTGGCAGAAGCCCTGGAGTCGCCCGCTGTCCTCTGCCCAGACTGAGTGCTCTTTTTCTGGTGACTGAGATAGAAGAAGGCCAAAGGTTGCGAGGAGAAAAACATGCTCGCGATCCACGCCGCAGTCCTTGTTTTTATCTTCTACTCAATCGCCGATGCCCGCTCCTTCTTTCCCACAAACACATGCATATAATTGACCCAGTGTGGCAGCGATGCAGCTCCCCATCGAGCCTCTATATCGCCAAACAGATGGTGGTCTGCTTTATTGTTCATCTCCATTCTGATTGGTTCAGATTCTTGCCCGTGTTGGTGGCCTCACTTGTTTGTTCGGACTCCAAGCTGTTGGGAGCTGTGCTAGCTGCGAGGGAGGGTTACCATTTGTCGTGGCTTGTTCACATGGTTTGTATACTGCCTTTTAATTTGCATAATTCATAATAATGAACTTAATTGCCTCCTATGGTAATTAAATTTTAATTCAGTTGCTTTTCTGTTTAGTCTGGAGTCCTCCTGTGAGGAAGTGCTAAAATGGAGATGCACCTTTTTCTGCTCTGCTGTAGCTTCTCATTAGGTCTTACGTTTCGCCAGTGTTAGGTTCAAGCAGAGCTGAGGAATTTCTTGGCTGAAGGTTTTGCTTAGAATTACTCAACCAGCTGTTCATTCATGAGCATCAGAGTCCCAATTCATTCATATTCCCAACATCCTTACACACATCGCAGCCCACTCATGAACACGTGCTGGTGGATCTCAGCTCTGATCACATCCAAGGAAACACCCACACACACACACACACATGAGCACGTCCTCACAGGGTCACCCAGATGTGATCCTGGCCCGGGCCGCCTGCTGCGCCTGGCTCCAGCTCCCTCACATGACCTCATCCTTCGTCCCTCAGCTCCTCTCCCTGCTGGCCTTCACCAGGCTGCACAATGAGAACGAGTGTGTCAAACTGTTTGAACGTTACCAAATGCCTTGTGATTTTTTCCCCCCTTCTTGAGCTCTGATTGTGCTTTTGTGTGAGTGAGGGGACGCCTCGTGGTTTCAGGCTGAAGAGTTTAAGGTGATTGGTCAAGTAGGGAGAAGCTCTGAATGTCACTGATCTACCTGCACAGCTGCAGTTTAAGTATCTCTATTAGCTAACTCTGATTTTACTGTTAGTTAAACATACTTTTGACTTTTGTTTTCAGTTTAAAACGGCACTTACTTACAGTATCCGCCCAGCAACCAGATATTTTTCTGCTCCAGCATTAGTCAACACTGTTTTAAAACTAAGTGCAAAAGAAAAGTCTGCTTTTCCTTTGACTTTTGGATGCACAGGAACTAAACCGAGACGGGTTTAAGATGCCAGCAGCAGGTTTATTCTGAGAGGAAGTTTTTTGCACATATTCAGAGTGCCAGAGCGAGGCTCTGCGACTCCCACAAGGAAGTTTAGAACACTTGCAAAACTCTGATGCATTTTGGAAATTCCCTCTCAAATTCCTGTTACTTACACCCGATGAGATCTGGGTTCCAGTCTGACCCCAACAGCACCTGTCAGACCTCCTCAGCCTGTAGAACGGTTAGGTGTTACGTTGTACTGCTCTGTTGTGATGCTTCTCGACATTTCCTTGGACAGATTGTTGATTTTAGACACAACTGGCGCGAAGCAAACAGTTTTAACTATTTGAATAAGAACTGTGGTGAAATGGCACATTCTGGTATTTAAAAAGTTGTAAATAATTTACTTCTGGCTGCGCGGCCCTGATTTCATCCGTGCATGTTTGTTTCTGGTTGCAACTAAGTTCACTAAAGATAAATCAGAGCTATTAGAATGTTGATCTGAACTGTTTTACGTTTAGCACAATAAAGCAACACTCAGCACATAAGTTCCCCGCTTCTCCCTCCCACTGTTTGAAAGCAGAATTACAACTGTCGTAAACAATCCTGCTGTAGCTAGCAGTAACAACATGCTAATGCTAACAGAAAGCATCTGATGCTAAATAAGCCAAAGAGTACAAAGATTCACACTGTTGGACAAAAAATATTTTAACTTAAATGTCCAGCAGCAACAAAGCCAGGTCACTATCAGTCCGTGATTTTGTTGCCCCCTCCAGCTCCCTCAAACTAGTGTAGGCCGCTCCAATGTTCACTCTGGATTTAGCAATTTACCTCGACTCCAAAGAAATGATTCTTTTGCTTTTACTTCCAGTTTTCTTCTTGTGGTTTTTATTGATGATTGGCAAACTGAAAAAGTGAAAAAGCTAACAGCTAGCCACCAAATAGTTCCCGAGCGCAGCCACTGCTGCAGCTCTCCACTCTTCACGGGGATGGGTCGAATGTGGAGATGTTATTTTAGTAGTTTGTGATTATGAGTTATGGGACTTCGTATTAGCAACCAGCAGAACAAAATAGATATCGCTATAAAGCAGGTAGAGACCTTCCACTAGTGTTCCTACCAAAACCAAAAACCATTAATCCAGTTTCTGGTCAGCAGAGAGCAACAGAGTGCTATCCAGTGTGAAGTTTCTTAAGTTTCTGGCTCAAGAACCACTGAAACCTGTTTGAAAGTGTTAAAAATGCTTCAGTGTTGCTTTACAGTTGATCTGCACATGATGTGGATCTTTTTTTCAGTGCAGACTTTGTTAAACCATTCCAGACACAATCTGGAGTTGCTAGAAAACAAATGTGGTCTACCCAGAGTGGGCATTAGTCATGCGCCAGACTCAACAAGATGGCAGTTCAGCTCCTGAATTGTCGCCCTCAAGGGCACAAGTTCACAGTGTGAAACTACTACAGTGGCCCTGCCATTTCCCGTCCTCCCTGCCGCCTTTCCTTCCCTTAAGGATCCTTCATTTGCATAGGATCACTCAAACCTGCTCATTTAAAGGAAAACACACCGTCCCTATTTCCACAGATGCAAATAAGTGACTGCTGAGCGAGAGAACGTCAGTCCCAGTCGATGTTTGAGTTTATCAATCAATCAATCAATCAATCGTTTTATTTATAAAGCCTCTTCCCACCCCCAGTCAAGGGGGCCCAAGGTGCTGAACAATAAAACAGCTCTATAATAAAAATGCAGAGATAAAAACATTTAAAAACAAAGACAGATTAAAGCAATAAAAATAGTGATCAAATACATTAAAATGTGAATAAAAACAACTAGGAAACCGATCTAAAACACTGCTTAAGCCTTGATTTTATTGGCTGAGGTTTTGACAACACTGTGATTGGTCAGCGTGTGTCCACACCCCTGTGTGCGCGCAACACGTTGTTTGCTTTTCTTGTCCTGCTCTGAGCTGTCTGACTCGCATCATCTTTAACCGCAGAGCCAAGAGGTCAAAGGTGACCATTGCTTGGCAGCACAAACGTCATATCTGTCCCTTCCTCTGTGGTGTGTGTGTTGTCAGTGAGACAGTATGACCTCTTTGATCAAGAGTGGTCCCCTGGAGTTTTCTTTACATGTACAGTAGACTATACACACCCAGTTTTCACTCTTTTCTGTTTGCCATCAGCTTCTTTCTTCGTCTTTTGCTTCCATCCGTGTTTTTATTTTGTTTCCTCCCCCTTCCACCATCCCCTGAGTTCCTCTCACCCTCCTTCTGTCCTCTTGGCACACATGAACAGGATTGACTCTTGTATTGTTTAAACATCCCAGTGAGATGCATATTGTGTGTGAGTCCGGCCCACTGAGCGCTTCGCTGTGTGTGTTCAACCACACTGGGCACCGTGGCCAACACCTACTGTAGCCTGAGAAAGTCACGCACTTTATTAAAACACATCCTTGAGATAGCACAGCGCCACATTTTAAACGTGTGACTTAGTACTTATATTAAAAAAGAACGGACTTTCTGCACATTCCCTAAAGGAACGTCTGGATTTTCAAATAAATTTAAATGGATCCTTTTTTTTTAATTCAACTCCTCGTTTCTTGGGAGCAAAGAACTTAAGTGTTCTTCAGTAATTGGGTCTCTTTGCTTTTGAGTGCAACGCACTCAGCAGCTGACTTACGCACGCATTATTATGTTCATAAAGTGGCCCATTTACAGTGAATTTTCCAGTGAAGTGTTCCTCTGGAGAGAACCGAGACTTGGCTGCTGCAAGAATGTTTGTTATCAACGTTATCTCGGTAGTGCTTTTTAGAGGAGTTGCCAACCTTGCTTAGTATCACTTTGTGGCTCTGTGTGTGTGTGTGTTGTTCAGGATGTTTTCATACTCTTATCGATGTGTCCTTGGCTATGCAACACACCAGGCTTCTATCAGTGTAATTTGCTTTCTTTTACGTATCTTGAAGAGTTTGAGATATAAAACTCAGGAGAAGTGTTAAAGGTAATAAAAACTTGTGTGGTAAGTACTGAAGCTGTGCTCTAAGTTATCTAAGCGGCGATTTAAATGATGAAGTGGAGATAAAACAGATGAATAAATAAAGAAAATGAAGAGTAATAGGAGAAATTAGGAGTGACGGCTCCAGCAGACGAACATAGTTGAGGATTACCTTAAAGCACCCCACGGCTGGCCGGACTAGCAGTGTGTGTGTGTGTGTGTGTGTGTGTGTGTGTGTGTGTGTGTGTGTGTGTGTGTGTGTGTGTGTGTGTGTGTGAGACGGCTTCAGCACAAAGGGCTACAGTGTGTGTATATAGGGCAGCAGGAAAAGGGACCGGGGGAGGAGAAATCCAAGTCTCAGCGCGGGCCGTTCCCTCGCTCTGCTCTCAGCTTGCTGTCCGACTATTTCTGTTTTATTTGCAAAGCTGATCTCAGCGACTGAACGCGTGTTGTCTAGAACTTTCTTGTACTATTTGTTCTCCGTGTCTTGTTCTTTTTGCAAAATGTTGCCGTAGTGTTATTTTCCAAATAGGTTTGTTTTTTTCCACCTCTGACGCCATTCATCTGCTCAAGTTGAAGCATTTTAAACTTGAGACGCTGGAATAGCACACATGCTGAGTCTTGAGGCTCACTCTCTCACAGCAAAGCAGAAGGATAGGCTCCAACTCGCATCTCAGTAATATTCACAGCTCCATATTTCACTTTGAATTTATTCACATCACATCTCTCTCCCTTTTCATCTCTTTGTCTTCCTTTCTCTCCATTCCTGGCCTGCTTCGCTTCACAGTCTAGAGAGTGAAGTCTGAGCTAGCTGAGACGCCTGGCCCAAGGCCTTGTTGCTTTATTTGCATTTCACCAAGGTTTACTTGTGCCATGCCAGAAAAACGCCACCTGGTGGCGATACACCCTCACTGCAGCCATTTCTTCACAGTGTGTGTGTGTGTGTTTCTGGTAATTTGAAAGCTTAGTGTAGGTAGAAGTAGAGCGTGGACCGCCTTCTTCCTCCTCCTCCTGGCCCCATGCACCCCTTTCTCTTTCCTTTTCCGGCCTTTGTGCAGCTGTATTTATTTGAACTGTATTAGAACTTTGCAAAGACGCGGACCCCGATACGGTTGGGCCCCCGCCCCGGTTGACTCCTCTAAGCTGTGTAGAGATGGAGGGTGACAGGATAATAATGCTGGTGTCAACACCACTTACAGGACAGTTATATCAGTATCAGCTCAGCAGGAGGACATTCACACTCTGTTAGTGTAGTCGTGAACCGTGTTGGGGGCCCCTAACCTCAGCCACACATACACACACACACACACACACACACACACACACACACACACACAGAGTCCACTCCAAACATCGATACTGAACCAGATTAAGCTTACACGAATTTATCACCATTATAAATAAACTAAAATTAAATACATATATTCATCTTACACTTATTTTGAGCCTGAGAGGATTAAAGATTCAATCAGAAACTCATGCTCTCTCTCTCTAACACCTGACAGATGACGTGTGTGTGTGTGTGTGTGTGTGTGTGTGTGTGTGTGTGTGTGTGTGTGTGTGTGTGTGTGTGTGTGTGTAGGGGAGGCTCTGTGTGGTCTTGTGTCTGATTAGAAAGGTATTCTGGTCCTTGAACTCTCTCAGAGCTTAGAACAGCTGTCCAAAACCTGTTTTTTTTATAAGTCAGAAACACAAAATCCATTTACACTCGACTAAATACACACACACACACACACACACACACGTCTTCTGCCTCTAAACACATGTATCCCAATGAATTTAGTCATTTACCTCTAAAAGTCCGTGTCTGACTTCAAAAGGCCTCTGTGTGATTTTTTACCTTGTTTGCTAACGTTTCAGTAGCTGAAATGTTAGCCAACAAGGTAAAAAACAGCTTTTATTTGCTGCGTTACACAGAGATACACAGCATGGACGTACAGAGGAGGCCTCTGTGTGAGTCTCCAGAATGTTTTAGATGTTTGTGAGGGCTGCATCCCATCACCATCCTGTCACTTCTTTCAAACTCGCAAACTTTTTTGTTCTAAGTATTATTGTTGCAGAGTTGGAGTGTGTGTGTGTGTGTGTGTGTGTGTGTGTGTGTGTGTGTGTGTGAGTTTGAGGAATGTGACTTAAGGAGGCTTTAGAAATAAAATGAAGGAACATTTAAGACAAATCTGAGATGAATTAAAAGTTTTTGTAATTAAAGTGCAACAAGGCAGTGTGGATGTTGCAATTAATTGCCAATTTGGTCTCCAACCAGTTGTCATCAGTCACCCAGTGGGATACAGGTTCAACCCAAGGAAAGGGACTTGAACCCTTTTAACCTTTCTTTGTATTTTCAATGTGAAATTTTAGTTTTATTATAATTAGGCTTTGAAACTCTTTTGAACATGTTTAATTTAACTCTAAATCTGTTGTATCTTATTTTATGTCTCCATAAGCGTTGTGTCTACCCCACACACGATTACTGACCCAGCACTCCTGTCATCTCTATTGTTTCTATGCTCTTGTTTTATGTGGGATCAACACTGGCAGTAGAAAGCTTAATACAGAGCTTTGTTTCACATGCTGTGACTTATAGGGAAACAAGCCATGGCATATGTGTGTGTGTGTGTGTGTTAAGTCCATGACTCACTCTCAGCTCAATAAAAGGAAATGAGTTAAGAAACGCAGTAAGAAAGTAGTTCTGTGATAAACTTGCCTTTAAAGCACCAGGAACCAAGCACAAACCACAGACCTGTAGATGTAACTGCAGCAGACACGGCGAGGTGGATGAACAGTGAAACTGTTGTGAACATCAAGAATGGAGCGCTCGCAGCTCTTTGATGTCAGCCTTTTGCTTGTTTCAACTCTGCATGTGAATCAGTGAACGAGTTACCTTTAATCAATGCTGATTTATAACGTGACGGGTGATAAATTTCAGTTGATTTGAAAACAACAAATGCAAGAAAAGCTTGTTCTGATACAGTTTCAGGTGAAATCTTTTTAATAATTTACTACAAAATATGCCAGATTGGGCGTTGCTGCCTCTGAGCCTATAAGCTAATGGCTAGTCCAGTTTTTATAGTACCATTAAAGGAACGCCCTGGTGACTCCGCAATGCCAACATTTTAGGGGAAAAACATTACAGAAGCCATTTTTGCAGGTTTCCACTGCAGCTCTGAACTCTGGGATGGAGAGTCGTTGCAGTGTGGTGGAGTAATCTGCACTCATGGAGCAATTAGGTGAGGTTTGGAGGGGAATAAAAAAAGGGAGGAAGTACTGAAGAGAGGAAATGGGGATGGGGCAAGCATGGGCATCTAGCCAGCCACATCCCCCCCAACCCCCCACTCTATCATCAGCTCCACCCATTCCCTGCAAGTTCATGCACCTCTTAAGACCCATAACCTGCTCACTTCCTCCCTCCAACTCCTTTCTTTCTTTTCTCATCTGCCTTCTCATCTGATTCCCAGCAATACCCCCCCCCCCCCCCCCACTCTCTCCCTCACCTCCTCTGTCCTCCCTTCCTTCTTCCCCCTTCTTCCTCATCTCCTCCATTTTTCTCTCATCCCTCCCCTCGCCTCTCAGCATCCCTCTCTCTTGGGTCTTCTTGCCGTAGAGCGGTGCTGTTGGCAGCGCGTGGGTGCAGGCGGCACACAGACGGGAGCACAGATGGGCAGCAAGCTGTGCAGGGCGGCCAGGCACACCTGCTCCACACACACACACACACACACACACACACACACACATACAAAGCCCCACTCTGCCACCTCGCCACACAGCCTGCCTGGCACAGAGGCAGAGTGCTACAGGGACACAATCACACATACACACACACACACACACACACACACACACACACACACACACACACACACACACACACACACACACACACATACGGTATACACATCAGGTTATTAGCTGATTAAAAATCAGTCAAATATATTATTTTATGTGTCATCGTAAGAATTAAGGTGGAAAGAGGGTCTAAAAATTAACTGTTTGATTTTGTGTCATTGCTAGTTTGCCATGTTTAGACTCAACAATTGCTAATTCTTTAAGTTTAGGTGTTAACAAGTCAGTGTTAGATGGCTCCAATGGCATTAATCAATCAGTCAGTCAATCTTTATTTGTATAGCAGCTTCCATTGCCTTTGCAGGAGCCCAAGGTGCTGACATCGAATACAGTAAAAACACAGATAGCAATAAAAATGAGGTAAAAACAACATACAGACATAAAAGCATCATACAAAATGTAAACAAGGAGCATAAAAGCATACGACCAGGTCATATAAAAGCCAAACGATAAAAATGAGTCTTCAGACGACTCTTAAAAACCTGCAGCGAAGGTGACCGTTTAATATCAAGTGGAAGCTCATTCCAGAGAGAAGGAGCCAAGACTGAGAAAGCCGATCACCTCTAGACCTAGTTTGTGGGACAGTCCGTAGCTCCAGCTCAGCCGAACGTAGAGGCCGTGATGGGGTTTGTCTTTTTTATTAATGCTGCCAAGTAAGGTGGAGCACCACCATAAAGAGACCGGAAGCACATAGCATAGCACATAAGTTTAAACTTAGCCCGAAAACCTACAGGGAGCCAATGTAATAAGGCCAGCACAGGAGTGATGTGTGCCGACCTCCTTGTCCCTGTCAAAAATTTGGCCACCGAGTTCTGAACCAACTGTAGACGTGTGCAATAATTCCTTTTGAATGTGTCAGAAAATAATAAGTAATAAATAAGTACCATTAACATTTACTGAGGTATAGCCATTGTGGATAAAGCAGATTAGCTGTGGCAGCCATCTTTTCCTCTCCACTGTCGCTACATGTTTGCTTAGAATGGGAACTGCTGTAAAGTCTCTGACACAAGTCAGTGAGTCGATGCAGTCTGTTGGCTTTTCTTACATAGCACACATTTAACTATAATGAACTGAACTCAGTGCACTGATAATTAGGCTCAGTGGGAATGTTTACTTTGTGAAGTGCCTTGTTGTGATTTAGCTCTGTATAAATCAACTGAATTGAACTGAATCTTGAATTGGGTTGATTCTAAGGTCATCGGTTGTGTTTACCTTGTGCGTTTTCTTTTTACTCTTTATGGGGCGACGGTGGCACAGGAGTTAAGTGCTCGCCAGCAATCGGAAGGTTGCAGGTTCGAGCCCCGCTCAGTCTGTCGCTGTCATTGAGTCCTTGGCTAAGACACTTAACCCACGTTGCCTGCTGGTGGTGGTCGGAGGGACCGGTGGCACCAGCGCTCCGCAGCCTCGCCTCTGTCAGTGCGCCCCAGGGAAGCTGTGGCTACATGGCAGCTCATCCCCACCAGTGTGTGAATGTGTGTGTGAATGGGTGAATGACTGATTGTGTTGTAAAGCGCCTTGGGGGGGTTCCAGGACTCTAGAAGGCGCTATATCAAATACAGACCATTTACCCATTACCATTTCCCAAAGTTCACCAAACTTTTGGGGGTTTAGGACCAAAAGCATGGCTGCACACATACAGAGACACATTCTACATGAAGGAGAAGCAAAATGCTGAAGGAAGATTTAGCTTTGATGTGACACAGACACAAGTCTTTAAGAAAACAGAACAGAAATATGTGGTTCCATCTAAATATATAAATAAAGTAATAAATAAAATAACGTCCAATAAAAGAGCTGAGCGAACATCTGTGTGGGATAGCCGGGGGGGATTAGGAGGGTTTGGAACATTTTAAGCGCATTAAGGATTAAAAAAAGGTCAGAATGTTTAGCAACATACCGATAAACCTCTTAAGCGAAACCCAATTGGGAGGCTGTACTGCGTTATCCTGTGTTTTGGGGAGGAGAGGGGAGGAAGGGGGGGAGGAGAAGGAGGGGGAGTAGTCGAGTTGACATTTGTTCCAACAAGGAGTAGAACTGACACATAGTGGTGTCACACATACACACACACACTTATGGATGCATGTGTGTGAACACACTCCACAGACACACTTGAGCAGCATACTTTATACATCTGTGAGACAGATTCATCCATCTTTTGGATTAGAGTTTATTCCACGCTTGCCCTTAAGGTAGAACTGTGTATTTATTTTATATTTAACAGTCGAATGGGTTTTTTTTTGTTCTTGTATTATTTTTAGCTGCTGCTGATTTCCTCTGCTGGTCGCACGGAGCGACAGACAGGTGACGGCTTTATCCTCACCACCTGTTGGTCAGCATCACAATCCAACAGGTCACTGAGCTAATATCTCATCCACAAATGACTGAGGCATGATGGGATGTTTGGGTTAGTTGGTTTGTGGCTCGGATGCTTCAACGGACCACTGGACTGTTTCTAGAAGCTGTTTGTGGAATTCAGCACGATTGTTTCTGCGCTGAGGTGCTTGTAGAAGAGCACATGAGCGTGCAACACAAGACCTGGGGAAGGCAGGATGGATGAAATTTACACCAAGGAAAGCTCCAGAAAAATGTCCTGAATGTTAGATAAGTGGTCTGAGCTAAGCTGCACTGATGGATAGACGGATTGCGGGAGGGCAGGAAGGGAGAGGGCAGCGCGAGGCCCAGAACTGTACGTCAGGGCCGTGATGAGTGGGGTTATGTTGATTGCAGTGGGGTCATGGGATTTTCCCCCGATCCTGTGGAGAAACTCTGTAATCACCAATCTGTTACAGCAGTCATTATTTAGCTGCTGCCACACAGACTTAATACAGTTAAAAAGGAGGCTTTCAACATGCATGCACCAAAAAGCGCTCGTGTTTAACCTTTGTCACCTTTAACAACCAACGCTCTCATAACTCCAACCGAACAAGACTGTTATGAACACGATTCAGTGTGGATCTAACTCACCGCGGAAAATAAAAGCAGATGCATGCATTTGTTGCATCCTGTTCAGGGTGTAGGTCAGAGTCAACGCTAGAGAGGGATAAGGAGCATAGGAGGACCCACGTTCCTCTGATAGTAAGACAGAGTTAATAGATCTTATGTTGATGTTGTTCAAAACAAGTACCTGGTGTAATAGATCCTTTTGAAAGTGTCAAAACCAATATTATCTGGCCTATATTCCCATTTAAAGCAGCAGTCCAGAGTGGTTTTTCCCAAAGCCGGGCGTACACTGTGTGACTTTTTCACTTTTTTGAGCCGATTTTCCACTCGTGCGAGAATCCACAAGATCGGGGCGAGTTTTGTGCCGAGCGTCGTGTAGTGTACGGGGGGTTACGAGAGGCGATTAACACCATGTGACCAGCTACCTATCGGCAGTCGTGAGCTCGCATGGACTTCTAGTGTGTTTGATATTTTGCTCGTCCCTCGTGAGGGTATCGCGCTGTTGAAGCGGCGCTGCGACCCAAAAAGTATCAGAACCGCTCACGGCGCATGCGCAATCCTGCATCAACACCGCTCGCCCGCTATTTCCCTAATAACACACGCTGTTCGTTTTTGTTTCTACACGTTTTTTACTCACAAAGATTGTCAAGAAAGCGTGTTTGTCGTGTTCATGTCAAATTAAACTGATCACAAAACACAGATTTACTTTCTTTATTTCGTTTTCCTCATCCAACCCCCATAAATCCCTGTGTGTCCTCCTGCAGCACTCCCGAAGGACAACAGGCAAAACAAGACAAAAAAGTCTGACGTGTTGTGTAAAATCTGCTATTTTTAGCATATTTTTAGGGCCGACGTGTTGCTACCAGACGTACAGCGTGAGCAGTCAGATCGCATCCGAGAACTGGGTCGTGCAGTGTGAGCGCATGACTCGTGAGATCTGCCCTGCAAGGAAGTCGTACAGTTTGAGCTGAAGCTGAGTGCTACGAGTGAAAAAGTCGCACAGTGTACGCCCGGCTTAAGAGGGGGCCATCTAAAGGCAGAAAATGTATTGCACCTTTTAAGCCCATCTCTACTTCTGTGATTATTGGCTGAAAGCAACGCCTCTCCTTCATGAACTTGCTTGTGAACGTCTAGGGTTAGGGTTTATATATATATATATACATATATATATATATATATATATATATATATATATATATATATGTATATATATATATATGTATATATATATATATATACATATATATATATATATATACATATATATATATATATATATATACATATATATATATATATATATATATACATATATATATATATATATATATATATATATATATATATATATATGTATATATATATATGTGAATGCTATTGGCTTATGCAGAGTGGCGCTCTATTCAAATTGCATGGAGCTCTGTGGGCTCTAAAAAATCGTGCATAGTTCCTGAAAACTGGAAACTGAAAGGGGGAAACTCCAGATTGCTGCCTTAAAGGGAATTCCCATAAATTCCTTTATATTCTACACTCTTACTGCTGTCTGACAGACCCGTGTCCTGCCATGGATACCAGCTGACGGAGCATGCATTAAAATTTCCCTCCTAAACACACTTCAAGTAGATTAATCAGCCTCTAATTTTCCTAATGTTTATTTAAGGGTCATAAAACAAATCTAAAGATGAGCCCAGCTTGTGTTCTTGTACACGAGCTACGCTCTGGTTTTATCTGTGCCTATTGTTTTTTAATTCGCTGGTTTTCAGGGGGCTGCAGAGTTGGCTGAAAGATTTGAGGTTAGAAATGTGTTTTCTGGCTGTGGACGCAGCGGGGCGTCTGAGGGAAGGCGGCTGCAGGACTCTGATTGGGGTCGCTGAAGGGAGGGCTTTAGGGGGCTGCGGTGAGAAGATAAGGGGCTGGGTGTGCGGTTCACAGGCTGGGTGGGGGCAGGGACGTAGGGGGGTGGTGACTGCCGCTGTATCCTGCAGCTTGCAGAGCTGTGATAACCAACCAGACCTCTGTCTTACCTCCCTGTCAGCCTGTCCTCCTCACTTCCCTATGCAGCTATAGGATGCACTGGTGAACTCCGCAGCAGCAGCCGTTTCCAGTGAGTGATGTAGTGATGTGTTGTAAACACGGTGTTTGTTGGCTCCGGTGATGAGAACAGTAAATTCACAACTGCTGAAAAGCTCCCCTATCCAGCTGAATTATCTCACTCTGCCGTCCTTGAGCTTTGTAAACTTTGTTAAGAAGGTCAAATTAGCTCAACTTTTCACCCATAAAGAAAAAATTTAGAGGAACCTTTGGAAGAACAACCATAGACTCTGGATATCACCCTGTCCAGCGGGAATAATGACTACGAAGACTACGAAACTCTTCTGCATGACAGGATCTTATCAAACAGGAAATTCCGTTTCTGTACTTTTGTAATGGCACATGTTGAGTAGAGCTGCACAAATGCATTGTGTCGGAAATCTCAATCAGTCAGTACTTTGATTTTGCGGGGTCAAATTTCAACACAACAAATAAATAAAATAGACAAAACAACACAATCCTAATTCAAATCTAAATATTAAAGAATATCAACATCTATAGCCATCCTATTGCAAGTGGCCTGCATTTGCCTCCAATCACATGGACCCTCACCATCCCAAATGCCCAGCTGGCTCAGACGATGGTGACTGAGATGCAAGATGACAGAACATATAGGAGTGAGAAAAATGTGGGTTTATTTCAGAAGATCTTGTCTTCACCAATAGATCCTGATCACATTTAACATCATGAAACCCTAACTCTCAGTTACATGGATGCGTCAGACAAGATTTACAGTACAGAGGGTTCACAAAAGCAGGACATTTGCACAGAAAATCAGTTTGTTTTTTTGCATTAATCAGATGCATGTGGTTGTGACTTTAAATTGTGATTTTTTAAGCTATTGGAACAAAATAATGTCAATTAGATTTTCCGTTATATGTTATGGAATTGTAAATTTAGTGTGAAAGAGTTTAAATTAGGGATGTGTATTGGTGAAATTCTGGCGATACGATACGTATCACGATACGGGGAGACGATACGATGCATCACGATATATTGCGATACATTCTGTAAGATGTTATTAGCGATTTTTTTTGACTGAATTTATTGTAAGAATACTCAATAAACAGTCCAAACTGATACTTAATATGTTTAACATGAGGTATCTGAACCATAATAGAGGGATTTACATTTCAGTGGTGGAAACAAAACCCATTGCACACTGCTGCCAACTAGCTTTCGGCATTTGAATTGCACCAAAATGCATGTAAATTATTCTAAAAATTAGAAGCACGGCTTTTGAATATCAATGTAATAACACAGGAAAAATATCACAATATATGTTGCCATATAGATATTTTCTTATATCTGTAGTTTAGATGATTAATCAGTTCTTTTTCTAATAGACTTTTTATCACAAGTTAGAATAGAGACCTGAAATGTGAATAATTTAAATGTTGATGCTTAGCTACTGCGTTGTGCAATTGTGCAGAAGCCCCTTCAGATACTTACATTAAGAATGAATTAATGTTAACGACTTTTTCCCACTAACATTTAAAGAGCAAGTTCAGTTTGAACAACATTTTTTTTACTTCTTTTTTTTGTACTCATTCACTGCCATTGACGACTAAAGTCGTCATTTACATTTTTTTTTACTGTGTGGGCGTCGGAACGAGGCCCCACACCATGAGAACAAACATCTCAGCGCTAAAGCTGATCTTCATCCGCATACGTCACACGTCACGTGATCGGGAAGCATCGGGAACATCCATGTGTTAGGAGATTGTTTTGGGTCGCTGCTGTAAAAAAAGTGAGGCGCGAACCGGAAAAGCTTCTGCCGATCACAATCCAACAACGGATTATGAAAGAACGGATAAAGATTGAAACGCGCTGATTCTTCCTTATGTAAGAGGTGAGTCTCCTCGTTGTTTTGGTAGTTTGGGCGTCAATATCGTTAAAGCATGCAACGTTCTGTGACTCTTAAAAAAACAGTAAAAACGGTGAGAAATGCTGGCAGCGAAGAGCTTTATTGATCAGGAAACGGCTGGCAGTGAATGAGTTAATAATCTTCTAATCGTATTTCCTGAATAGCTGCTGATAGAAAACAGATGGGGAAAAAGTCACAGATCTACGTCACACTGAAAATTAACATTCATGGACTCGCATCTTGGCTCATGACGAGGAAGGCTGTTGTTTGTTTAGTGTCCTGGAGAGAGCAGAGCAATGTCTCGGCTAGTAGAAGCTAACCGTTAGCATTAGCAACTCCACCACAAAGCAGAACTCCTTCAGGCTTGTGTTACTTGTTAAGATAAAACATCAATGTTGCGGAGCAAACAAAGTCAGTGGTAGAGTTGCATTGCTGTTTGCCAATTCAATGTTCAAATATCATGAATAATAATGAATAAGACTCCAAATCCCACCCACACACTCCGGCTAGCCTTTACTGACTGAAACATTAGCACGAAGGCTTTTTCTCTAGAGAACGACTGAATGAATTCATTCGTACAACAGCAAATGAATTGAAATAATGAGGGAGTGGGAGCTTTAACGCAGCCGGATTCAAATCAAAATGAGTAAATTTAAAGTTTGGATTCCTGCAGAGAAAATACTCCTCAGCACATTTCTCTTTGAGAAAGTCCTTGGTTTTGGGATTCTAGACCTACACAAGGCAGTGTGGGAGATTTCTCAGGCATACCGCATACAGTGAAGATGCTGAGTGTTGCGTGTGTGGTGTGAGAAAAGGAGTATTTATCATGATGTAGAGTTCCAGAGTGAAATACTGCACAGCGGTAAAAAGTCCAGTGAAGTCGGGTTGTTTGTCTCCACAGCTTTCATTGGCCACCATATATGTTTACTCTGAGTGTGCACCTCGGTGTTTGTTCACGTACCAGTGTGTGATTTTCAATATGTCTGGGTGCATGGGCGGTGGGGGCACAGCCACGTATGTTTGGAGCGAGTGCTGTCAGTTAGCTGGAATGTTGCACTACCGCCAATGCTAAGATGGCTGCCAAGCTCTAAGATGGCTGCCAGGATTACACCCAGCCAGTGAGAGACGCACAGAGGAGCGAGAGCTTCAGCGAGAGAAGCTCTGTTTCATTTGCTGTTTCGTTCTTTGCTTCATTCTTGCTCTTGTCCGCGTCTGTCTAACCCTCTCTCTCTCCCTCTCCGTGGATAAGCAGTGCTTCGTAGGCAGCTAGACAGGTCTGTTATTGTTTCTGCTCAGTAATCTGTGGATTACTGTGGCTGCAAGGCAAGTGCTGCTGGCAGGAATCTGTGTGCTCTGTTATCACCTACAGCCTGCAGATAAACACCTCCTTCAGCTAGCTAGCTAGCTGCATCCTCGCAAGGCCCGGAAAAGCAAAACAGTCCAGAACTGGAAAAACATGTGGAGCACAACGCATCCACACACATACACACACATGCATGCACACACATGTACACACACACTGTCTCTCGTTTCATCTTGTGGTGCAAATGTGTTTTTCTCCGTCATATTTTGATGACGAGGGTGCCTCAAAGTTAACAAAAATACTGTGAATCTCCTGCAACACAACTTAAACTTGATCTGTGTGTCTCCCTCTATGAGTGTGTGTGTGTGTGTGTGTGTTTTTGCAAGGATTACAAGAGTATGGAGCAAAAACTAGAGGAGTAACAGATTGAGAGAGGGGACACATGTTTAATGTGTGTGTAAGGTGCTCTGTTGATGCAGACTAAATCCCTACAAGCAGAAAAGTATTAAACAGGATTAAAGCGGGTGATCTGATTGCTTGGTTAGATGCTAAATGCTGCAGTAGCAGACTGCAGAACACCTGGATTGTGCAGGGCAGCAGACTCGGAACATTCTGAGACACAAGACTGCCACGCACGCGTATGCGTGCACGCACAAAATAGTGTGAATTCTCACAGATTTAAATTCACAAGATATATAGCATACTCTAGCACATACTGCAGGTCTTTTTTTAATTCTCTCACACCTAAAGTACCACGGTCTTGGCATCATCAGTTATGATTCAGTGAGACACAAAATATTCTCCAGATAGTGTTTTTTTTTAAGTTATTAAACCTGAAAACCACATGCTAACCAGTTTGTCCTTTTTCTGTGTTTTCACTTGTAGAATCTGGACAATCAGACAGCTCGAGCCAACAGGGAGACACAGACATCAAACCACCGCCCAATGGTAGGCCCCTCACCTCTAAACACTCCTAAATCACCACGTTAGAACTGACCAGTCTAATGGTGGTAGATGTATGGCTCTAATTAGAACACACACTCACAGGTGTTGACCCAAAGAGTTGCAGGTTGCCAACACAACTCTATGAATTGTTGCTGTTTCTGCTTTTTCTTGTTGTGTTTCAAGTATTTTTACGAACTCATAGTGTTTTGGTCTGTACAGGACACCTGAGCTTTCAGGACTGCTTCGTCACATCAGGTGTTTGGAATGTGGCCGAACTCGTCAGAGTGTCACAGAGTAAGTATATGTTTTCCTGTAATGGAGTTATTTGGCCTTTAGGTTTGTTTCCCCTGCTAAACAATTGAAATATATATCATTAATGGGGGCTTTATTTCTGCTTTTGTCTACCTTCTTTCTTTTGTCTCTGTTTTTCCACGTCTCGTCCCCTCAGCTCCTGTAGCCACGGCGTCGGGGCCTAACTTCTCACTGGCTGAGCTGGACAGCAGTCCCAGCTACTACAACATTAACCCAGTGGCTCTGGGGCGGCGCTCCCTCACCTCCCCTCCTTCCACCAGGTAAACAGTGATATTGGATGTGCACTACTGTAGTGTACTGTAGTGAAGTCACCAGTAAATGTTGTAATTTCTGCTTGGTTCACCATGAACAAACCAGACGCGTTTGGACCACAAACTTTATATTAGGGATGGACAATATATCGGCATCAATGTCGGTATCGGCCGATTTTAGTCATTTTTTAACATATCGGTATCGATTCGATAAATAAAACTGGGCCGATATTAACAACCGATATTTTTTCCATCACGTCTCTATTCGTTTGCCTGTTTCAGAGGGTGAGGGGGGTGATGCGTATTTGTTTAGTCATGTGAACAGTGAATGAAATTATCTCAGAACTGAAAATGTGTGCTTCAGCAATAATTTACCATCGATTTAGATTTGTGACTTAGAGGAAATGAGTCCATCAAGCTCCAACTATCTTAAATGATATTAAAGGTGCAGTATGTAAGAATATAGTGAGAATTTTACAGTGAGAAAATCCCAAAAGAGTCTAATGTTTCAGTCACTTTGGATCATGGACACGCATGGACACGTGGCACCGCTGGCATCCGTATTTGACGGCCGCGGTCACACGGACATTATTCCACGATTTAACCTTCCCCTCCCCCCAATCCTAACCTTAACTCAGTAACTCAGCTGAGTTAAGGTTAGAATGGGGGTGAGGGGAAGGTTAAGTAGTTCACAAGTAGGTCTAATGTCCGTCTCACCGCGGCCGTCGGATACCAACGCTCTGGGACAGTGCGTCCTCAATGCATCGTCTCCTGACGCGCTGGGGCATCCCGAATCGTCATACATTGAGGCTTGGTCACACGTGTCATATTTTGACGCTTTGGGTGTCAGAATGTGTTGCTTTGGAAGGAAGGTTGTACTGAAACATATTTCATGTCTAGCTGGGTGCAGGGATTGTCAGTTTTTCTCTTTTTTTTTTTGTTGTTTAATATCTCTCGATAAAATAAAGAGGGAAAAAATCAGAATTAATCTATTAACCAGTCTTCACTCCTGAATTCCCTTTTTCCCTCTAACTGGACTTTAGAACAACGAGAAGGGTCTATTTCTCAGCAATAGCCGCCTCTGTTTCTATTAGAGTTTTCCAATAAAGTACTTGATGATTAGGGGTGTCCCTGTCCACCCTCCCTGATATAATAGTGATACTGAAAACCAGATGATATGACTGAATGTAACTGGAAAACTCGGGTCAGACGCTCCCGAGACACATCCTGTGTTATCGCGAGATCTCGTTCTTTAACTCATTCACTGCCATTGACGACTAAAGTCGTCAATCGCATTTTCTTACTGTTTGAGCATCGGAACGAGCCCCCGCGCTGAGAGAAAAAAACATCTCAGCCCTGAAGCCGATCTTCATCCGCATACGTCACAGATCACATAATCAGGAAGCAGACCATCCATGTGTTTGGAGATCTTTTGGGCCGTTCCTGTAAAAAAAAGTGAGGCGCGAACCGGAAAAGCGTCTGACGATCACAATTCGACAACGAATTGTGAAAGAACGGATAACGCTCGAAACACGTGGCTTCTTCCTGATGTAAGAGGTGAGTCTCCTCTTTGTTTTGGTTGTTTTGGCATCGACATCATGCTAGCGCGCAACGTTCTGTGACTCTTAAAAAAAACAGTAAAAACGGTGAGAAATGCTGTCAGCGAAGGCCGTTAGCGATCAGGAAACGGCTGGCAGTGAATGAGTTAAACGTCTTTTGTACGTTGATGCTGTGTGTTTTATCCAACTCCATTACGGTTCTTTTCACCGACGTTTTGACTATCACTGTAGCCTTCTTCAGAGTTTTGCCACTCTCACTTCCTTCTCGTTGTTCTGTCAGAATAAAGGCGGTAAAAACTACCGCCACCTATCAGTCAAAATTTGAATTGCACCACACAATAAATACCTGATCGCAATATTTCGGTGTGCTGCGATTTTCCTACGTCTCTGTTGATTTTGTTAATGACTTCTCGATCAACGGATAAATTAGACAAGCTCGTTAGATTTTGGATTAAATGGAAATGACCTAAATTTTAAAAATGATTTCATCTCTTCATAGACCTATGACTGAAGTTCGGCTAAGGTCTGTGTGATTACCTAGGACTGCGTTATTTTAAAGCTTGTCTTTCAGATGAGTGTCATTAAAAGGTTTTGGTCTTTAACTCAGTGATAATCGGTGAGACACATAGAGGAGACGTGTTTTCACTAATTCATGTCTAATATCTCTCCATAAAATAGAGAAAAACACATCTTCACTCCTGAATTTCATTTTCGTCTTTTGTCCCTAATCTTACTTATTGTATGTGTGATCAAACCACCTTTTAGCAGTCTAAACAAACGTGATGAACAATCAAAGCTCTTTGTTAATGTGATCCTTGGCTGCCTAAGATTCTCTCAGATTTCCTGCAGCAAATGAAGAATAGCTGATAACATCTCATTCTGACATTTCATATAAACCGTTCCACCACACGCTGTCTGTTCTCAGTGGCGCCTCCTCCACACAGCAGTTATCACAGGCAACATTTCATTTAGGATTTTTTTTTCCTAACAGGAAGTAATGAAGCAATCAGCAGTAAAATGTCTGTGGCAAAACAATCACGCCATCCATCAAACTACTCCCCAAATGCAGAGCTTTGAAATGGGAAACTCCTGCTAAAGCGCATGAAGCAGAGCCGGCCTCAGACAGAAATGTTTTACTGTGTTGATTTGGTAACGCTGGTGGACGTCTCTGTCATTGTTTAACTGTTAGTGGAGCTAAATCGCTCAAGATTCTCTCCATATGTGTGTGTTTGTGTGTGTGTCTGTGCTAACCCATTTTCTCTTTCTGAGTGTGTGATGGTCTTTCTGCTTCTTTTTCTTTGTCTTCTTACTTCTGTCATCTGCTGTCACTTTAGGTCTGAGGTGGAGTTGTACGCAAACCTTCCACGGAGGTAGTTATGACCCTCTAAAAGTTCTAAATTCTTGCTCAGAAAACCACACACACACACACACACACACACACCAGGGTTCCTATTGGCTAATTTTCCCTCCATTTTTTACTTCTGTCTAACTACTTTTTTGCACTTTTTCTTTTCTGCCCTAAAATGAGCAAAAATGACGTTTTCCTCATCTAAGCTAAAGTTAAAGTTGATTTATCTAGCTGACCTTTAGCCATCCTCCGGCTAACCCTACCCTGTCCCCCTTTCTCCAGCTCCACCAAGAGGAAGTCCTTAGACGACAGCGAGATGGAGAGTCCCACAGATGATGTTTTTTACCCTGGACGCTCGCCTGCTCCCAGCTCTTCCCAGTCCAGCGCATGGCCCAATGACATGGATGCAGGTATCCCCACCCCCCATCCCACACAGCGCCTGTCACTCTCTCTCTCTCTCCACGCATGATGAAACTTTTGCACCTTCTTTCTTTCATCGCCACCGAACCACAGAATTTCTTTAACTGTGGTGACTTGTCCTGGCCCAAACGCCTCTCAAAAGCTCATACTCACCCACCAGCACCCTTCAATCCGCCCAGTGACCATTCAACAAGTAGCCATAACAGCTAAAAAGCCGCCTCTTGCAGTCATTCTTTGCATATTTTAAGGCAAATGCACTTCAACTGTCATTTTGTGTTGTATTTACTGTATTCAGAGGCACAAATAAAACATTTGTTTATCATTTTGATAAAACTGAGGCCGGATATCCTCTGTGTCAGAGTTAAGCTTGGTTTATGCTTGACGCATTCACTTTCCGCGCGGTGATGCGGCTCGCGGATGGAACGCGCTTCACAACTCGCAGCGTTTATGGTTCATGCGGCTCGTCTCTGCGGTGAGCCAATATTCTCCCAAACTGTAGGGGGCAGCATAGAGCTCTACGGCAAGCTTTCAACACTACACCATAGTAGAAGTAAAAATTACTGTTTACAACATTTATTCCAGCATTTTTAACAGCGTCCTCGTCTTTTCCGACAGTGCGAGCTATTTCTCTCCAAGAATTATTAACAACAAGTTGATCACGGTGATCTCTGAGAGCTGAATCATACAAATGTCTGTATTTACGAACCTCTGCCGTACTAGTTCTTGCCGGTCCGCCATGTTTTTCCGCGTCCGTCCGTCCGCGTGGTTAGAAAATTTCCGAGGTGCGCGTTGCGGAAATTTTGGGCCGAGCGGCGACGCGGTGGAGGGGCGTGGTTGTTAAAATGACGCAACTTTTCCACGCGGACCTTGCGGACGCGTCAAGCATAAACCAACCTTTAGGCAGACAGAGCCACCTCTGATGTAATGTAACTGATGGCATCTGTGACGTTTAGTGCACTGATTTTGATGTATTGCTGCACTTTAAGTGAATTTTATTTGTTATGGTAATCATTGTCACCAATTTCAGTTAAGCAGAGAGAGATTTCTTTTCGCTTGAAGTAGTGCTGAAGAGTTAAAATGGTAACGACTTATTTCATTGATGCATTAATTCACGTCCTACCGAGTTTTAAGCTAATTTAATCAGAGATTGGCTTTTCACTAGTTGCTTCTGACCTTTGACCTTATCCTTGATTTGGATCCGAGGGTCAGCTCTAAAGATTTAAAGAGTGCAGCTAATTTCAATAGTAATATTTCAACATACCCAGATGATCCCCCTTTACTCCCATCCTTCAACCAGCAACCATGGGAATCACCCACCTCCACTCCACCCCCCCCCCCCCGCCCTGAAGCCGCCACCATCCATCCAGTTTATCTGAGCGTCATCATCTTTCGCTTCTTTGATCCTACACAAACT
>NC_091747.1:74583000-74585500 GCF_043380555.1 Nothobranchius furzeri | reverse complement strand
TCTTACTCACAGCTGTGTTTAAGTCCAACAGGACTGACGAGCTAATGGCTAGCTTGATCACAGCAAAACCCAAAGTCTGTTGCTGCAATCTTAAAACTGTTCCAATCTTCCAAGTATCAATGCGGCTCTTACGCTTTATTTACACTTTACACTGCTGCCAGTTTTGCATTTCAAAATTATTTTAGGAGAAATATTCAGAATCAGAATCAGAAAGAATTTTATTACCAGCGCTCCAGAGCATAGGAACTTGACTGCACAGAACAGCCTGACCAAGATTACACATACACATATAGACAGGACAGATGCAGGCAGACCATGAGAGCAGCCATAACGGCGCTCAGTTAAAGTCCCATTAGTTGTCACACACACAGGTGTGTGTGCAAAATTTGTTCTCCGCATGTGACCCATCCCCTGGGGAAGCGGTGAGCAGCAGACACAGCCGCGCTCGGGAACCATTTGGTGGTTTAACCCCCCAATCCAACCCCTTAATGCTGAGTGTCAAGCAGGGAGGCATTGGGTCCCATTTTTTCAAAACCTTTGGTATGACCCGACCAGCAATCGAACCCTGATCTCCCAGTCTCAGGGCGGACACTCTACCACTAGGTCACTGAGCTGGTAATATAAATATTCTAAACTTCCTGCCTTACCTGACACCAGGATGCACTAGAGCTCCTACCTTAGCTTCTGCTGTTGTTATGGATAAACCGAATTTCTTATAAATAACCTTCTCAGTGGCCCAGTGCTAGAGTGACTGGGACTGGGAGATCGGGGTTCAAGTCCCGGTCAGGTCATACCTAAGACTTTAACAATGGGACCCAACGCGTCTCGGCTCGACTCTAAGCTTGAAAGGGGTTGGATTGGTGGGTTAAATCACCAAAGAGTTCCCTAGCGCGCCCACAGCTGCAGCTCACTCCTCCCCTCCATGGGGATGGGTCAAGTGTGAAGAAGAATTTCACCAGTGTGTGATGATGACTAATGGGACCTGCTTAACTTTAATCTGTAGTGCAAAACATTTTTTGTACAAAATAACATTGGAGGAATTTTAGAATGTCTGGATTTGGACTAGCTGTTAGCTTGTCAGTCACTCTTTGTATATGTAGGGATCATTCAGGAAGCTAGGTACAATTGGAAAAAAACAGCAATTATTAAAAAATTGTTAAAATTGGGGATGAGCTTAGCAAAAAATACAATCATTACCATCATTAATTCAATTCAAGTTTATTTATGTAGCGCCAAATCACGACAAGAGTCGTCTCAAGGCACTTCACATAATAAACATTCCAATTCAGGTCAGTTCATTAAGCCAATCAGAAATAATGTTTCCTATATAAGGAACCCAGCAAATTGACTAGTGTCAGTGACTATACAGCAATCCTCATCCTAATATGTCACATATTATGTGACAGAACAGGGTAAGATCCCTAGATTGCTACTTTAAGAAAGCAGACTAATTTTGAAAATGTGCAGGATGACGCAGCGGGGAACACTACAGTATTTATTAGGTGCACGAGGAATGGGGGGGGGGGGTTGTCTTTACAGTAAGTGTACAAAAAATATGTATAAAGCTACAGCCCAGAGGCTCTTTTATACACAGGTGGCAGGATCAGCCAATCATGTGTTAGCAAGTATCAGCAGAGCCAATAGAGGAGCTTATGCAGGGTTCTGACGGGAAACACGAGCGGTTATTTTCCTCTTGGTCCTAGTGCTCAACCAGTGTCTATTTAATATAGCATAATATTGCTTTGGAAGGTAAAAAGTGCAGGGGACAAAAAAATGACTTTGGAAAAGGAGGGGGGACATGCCCCCCCCCAATAAAAAACTACATCTATGCCTGGCATTTCTGAACTAAACAAATGGCTCTAAGGGCAAGCTGTCCTCTTAAGACGTTCTCGGTCGGATAGGATAACCAGTGACTTTGTCTAGAGGGAGAAAATTCCCAACGTCCCCGGCGTCTCAAGTTTGCCAAAAAGTCCCAATAGGGTGGTCTCACTTTTCAAAGAAATAACTGTGTCCTCCTCTCACTGTCTCTCCTTCCCATTCCGTTTGTCTCTCGGAGGGCAGGATTGGTACGCGGCCAAAGCAGAGCTGCCATGTAAAGGTCATTTGGACTCATTGCCCATCGTATTAAATTTTGCTAGTGGTGCTCCCTGCGGTATATTTAGTAAATGTGTTCTTGTCTGCTTTTGCACAATGAAGCCGTGTTGTTTATCTGCACGGAGCATGCTCAGGTCCTCCGATGAATCCAAAGCAGTAGATTACATTTGGAGTCGAAACGTGTTTTCTATGAGTGGCTCAACTTTCTGTGTCCCCCCGCTAATCTCTGCACTCTCCCAGTACAGCGAGAGCCGACAGCCAGGATGTTTTCCTGTAACGGATATGCTGTAATGAGACAGTGTTTAGAAAATGCGTCTTGGTGCTTTTGTGTACCTACACAACACACACGCATTTGTGTGTACATTTACACTCTGGTGGAGGACTCTCAGTACCAAAATGGCTGCTG
>NC_091747.1:74458000-74580500 GCF_043380555.1 Nothobranchius furzeri | reverse complement strand
GCACAGAGGGGTGTGTGTTCGGGCTTTATGGCTTCTTGTGGTGCTCAGTTCAGAGAAGATTAGAAACCCCTCTGATAGCAACAACAATACGTCCACACTGGAGCGTTCCGGTTACCGAACAGCCGCTAAAGTGACCTCTGAAGGATGAAGCACGTTCACCACATTCAGAGCAGTGCTGTAAACCTCTACTGTAAACCTGGCCTTCTGAGCAACTGAATCCACTTATCAAGCCCTTTTCTCATTCCTTATTATCCTTTGTTCTCATGACCTAACACACTGATCCCTGTTTAAACCACACACACACACACACACACACACGGTTTTACCCTCTCCAGTGACGTGTGCTAACGATCCTTCACCATCTTTCCACGGACAGCATCACTTTTCCTTTTCCCTCCTGTGTGACGATGCTCATCTCTTTTCTCCTGATGTCCTTCCATTCCCCACCGCCGTTAGGAGTGGAAGGTTTTGTTTTATGTAGACAAACGTGAGACTCCTTGTGAGCGAGTGTGTGTCTCTGATATTTATGTGTCCCAGAGGCAGTGAGTGTACGTGTGCGTGTGTGTGTGTGTGATGCTCCCTATGCACTGTGTATTCTCGGGGTGTGTCTTCCTCACCCTGTCTGTATGGTCCATCTGCAGCCCAATGGAGGTGGCCAGAGCAAAATGCCGGGCTCCTTCCTGCTGCCCCCGCCACCCCCGGTGGCGCGCCCCGTGCCCCTCCCCATGCCCGACTCTAAAACCATCAGCACGCCCACTGACGGTGGACTCAGCTCACCCGCATCTCCGTGTAAGTCACTCCCCTCTCCCACTCCCCTCTACAAACCCGCACTTTTGCCCAGTCGCCCCCAGAAACTGTTTATAAAGGCCGGCTGGAGCTAATCTATCCTCCTCCACCAGCCCACACAGAGGAGGTGTAGCTTTACTCCTGTTAAGGATTGTTACTATGTGTACGGTAACAGTCCACCTCGGCCAACACTCAGCAGCCCCAGGAGCTTCACTCCTCTTTGCTCCATCATCCGTACGCCACCGCTCTGCACCTGCAGTTTTTTCCACGCCTTTGCCATACCAGAGATCCACTTCCATCCCCCCCTCGTGGCCCTTTTCAGACATTTACTGGTCCACTAAAGCATTCGGTCTCTCACAAACCACTCACATTGTTTTATTCTTTTACCAGTAACATAGACGTCTCTGGAATTTCAGCCACTTTCAAGGAAAACAGGCATTACAAGAAGTTTAAAGAGCAAGTCAACCCCTACCAGAGTCTATCTCCACTCCCACTTCATGTTTGAAAAATGCAACAAATGCTGTTGCCTGGCAGACTGAGAGGGCGGAGCTGCTAACAAATACACACACACAGGCTCACGACAGCATTGTGACATCATAATGTGCCAGTTTACATCATAGCATACCTCTTAGCCAATAGCGGTGGCAGATTTAAATTAAAATACAGTGCAGAGTTTTTACCTGACAACGGCGCAACACTGCCAGTTTTAGGCAGAATATTTAAATTTTAACTAAGATGCACTGAAGTACCAAATTATTGACGACACGTGTCTACAGCACAATTAGACACTCGTTTATTTAGTTTATCAGCAAAAAAAAAAGTTTATTTGGGGGTGACTTGCTCTTTAAATACAGGTGAAACTCAAAATATGAGAATTTGGTGCAAAAGTCCATTCACGTCAGCAGTCCAGCTTAGACTGAGAGACCATCTAAAGGCTCGGGAACCCTTTGCAGGTGTTCTGGTTTCATTAGCTGATTAGAGTGTGACACTTTGAGTCTAGAAAATTGAATCTTTTCACATTATTCTAATTTTCTGCGATTTTGAATGTGGAGTTTTCATAAGTTATGAGAAAAGCATCACAATTGTAGCAAATAAAGGCTGAAATATCTGGTTTTGCATGGAACGAGCCTATCCCATGAATTAGTTTCATAAGACACAAGTGAACGTTTGTTGAGTTTCACCTGTGCTACGTTTGTTTTGTGAAAATAGAATTATAAACGACCCTCGTGAGCATCGAAAGCCAGGATCTCACTGGGCTTTGCAGAACGTCTGGAAACAGATTCTTAGCTTTGTCACAAGATTCGTGAAGCGTTGTTCTCTGTTGAGTTTCAGCGAGTCAGGAAGAACGTTGACGACCATTAATCGTGAACAAACTGAGATGTAAATAAAATCTTCAACCAGGAAATTTGCAGTAAAATCTCCCCGCATACCCGGGCTTTGCACGTCTCGTTAAAGAGTCCAGTTCTGTTTGATATTACGCAGTGATCCTAATCATCACTAACACCTGGTCTGGCTAGTTTAGGTGTAGCATCACCCAAAATAGAAAAATCAATCTTGTTTTTTAATTTAACGTCTTGAGTTTTGCAGCAAAAGACGAAGCTGATTTGTTAGATTTATAGAGTACATGTCTGAAAAGGGTTCACTCTCATGCACGGAGGTTTAGACTCCTTTTATCTTCATGCCTTTGCAAACCATCTCTACCTCCTTCCTCCATCTTTTCTCTTCCTCCTTCATCTCTGTCTGGTGCCGGACTTCCTGCCAGCGCCACGAGAGGCAGTGTAGTTTCCCTCCCTTCTTCTGGATGTGTTTGATAGTTTGCAAAAGCAGAGCAGGGCTCATTTTCTCTGTAGCTTTAAGCCTTTGATCAAGGCAGACTCTGCATGTCTCTCCGACAGCTGCAACATAATCTACCCTCGTTTCTCATTTCCCTTTTCTCCTTTCTTCTTTTCTTTATTTGATATATGCTCATATCCTCCTTTCTTTGTTTCCCTTTCCTTTATTTCTCTCTTTTTTTTTCTTTCTAAGGGAACAAAATTAGGGCAGTTGGCGTGGACTCCAAATACGACTTGGTGCCCCACTTTACCCACGCAATCCCCTCGCCACTTTCACGCAATCCTCTCAACAATTAAAAATTGAGAACAACAAAAAACAAGGAAATCACAGCGAAGTACAAAAAATAATAAAAGTAAAATGTGTGTCTCTAAACATGAATCACAGAGCCCTATCCAGCTCGTCTAATTAGCGGCGCACTGGGGGAGCGGGAAGGAGGAGTGCGATCTGAGAGCGGTGAAGCTGCGGTTGGTTCTGCCCAGACAGGTGCGCTGAGAGTCGGGTCACGGGAGAGGCACGCCGAGAGGGGGGCACCGGGAACAGCTACCCGGGCTCCTTCTCCTTCTTTCTCCTCTTGCCTTCCTTTCAGCTTTCCCTCCTCTCCTTTCTGTCCACACGCTCAGATTGACATGTCACTCTCATTTATTTATATCTACATAGAAATAAATAAATTTGGGATTTTTGTCCTTTTTTCCTCATTTGACTTATCACTGCACCTTCTCATGTTGTCTGTGACCCCCCAAGACATCTTAATAACATTCATGGAGCGCGCATGCACGCACACACACACACACACACACACACACACACAGATGCATATGGTCCAGTCACACATGCATCAGCTTCCAGTCCTGTCACTGTCATACCCCCCACCCCCACCCCACCCACCCCATCCACTCAGTTCAGCCAAGGTTCTGCTCAGCCGTCACGTTGGAGTCCTGTGAGCGCAACTGCCCTAAATTTGATCCTTTGTCCCGACAGAGCAGTGTCGCTGGGTAGAAACGGCACCCCCTCAGACCTTGTCCCTGTAAACGACTGGTGATGGGTAAATTCCTCCCCTCCGTCACCTCTTGGTTAGACCCAGCGAATCCTGAATGTTTGGTTTAAACCCCGGGGGCTGCTGAGGAGCGTCTGTCACTAGATCTGAAGGAAAACAGCCTTCTCGGTGTAAACACTGATCTTTGCAGACCGCGTGCCCCTTCTAAACATCACCTTTATTATTTCTAATGAATAAAAACTCCAACAGTGTGAACAAATCACCACTGTAACCAATCCGTCTTCCTCCCTCTTTATGCCTTTTTTCCTGATCTGACACATTTTAGACGGTTAATTCTTGTCTAATCAATCATAATCGATTTGATAGTGAGGGCACCAAGCTCTGCTACAGGCTGAGTGTGTATGTGTGTGTGTAAAAGCATGTACACACTTGTATCTCTCTGTTTATAGCATACTCCACGCCAGGCTCCACAGCTCCCAACCGGTTTGTCGGCATCGGAACACGGGACAACTTTCTGAATATCCCCCAGCAGACTCAGGTACCCTGCCAGCCTCCCTCATTTACTCACCATCAACATGTCCACCTCTCCCTCCTCCTCCTCCATTTTGTTTCTTATTTTTCTTCTCCTCTGCTCATCGCCCTCTGCAAGCCCTGTTCGTAACGCTGCTGATCTGGGTTTGAATGAACAAGCATGTTGTTCAGAGGTCATGACACAAAGGCAATACTTAGACAACCGCTCTGCTATGCAAACAGACTCGATCTGTTCTGTGACTAAACCTTGGCTGAATGAATCCTTTTATGCACATCTGTGGCTGTTATTTGTGTCCATGTGCCCAGACTTTAGCTTTAATATTTTAGCGTTTTAGACTGAAGTTTGCTTTTCTCCGACTCCTGCTCTTTTTCTCAGCTGATGGTTGGTCTTTCCCCCAGGTTTCTCTATGATGATAGAGAGAAGCTATCTGCGTGTGTGTGTGTGTGTGTGTGTGTGTGTGTACACACTCCATGAACTGATTTTAAACTTTCAGCTAGGCTGAAGCAGAGTGTTGTCTGAGTACATCACGGCCTTTAGTCCCAGTATTGGTTTACAGTGCGTACACCACGGTAGATTCCCCGCAGCGAGTGAAATCAGTGCCAGTTTCGGTTCCAGCAGTGTTGATTTATCTCTACAAGGCCCCACGGTGTGCATTAGTGCAGCGTGTGAGGCCAACGCTGCACTACGTTGTGGTTTGAGTCTCGGCTGTGCTCTGCCACGGGGCTGTAGCGTCTTGGGCCTCCTCCATCACCATCACAACTTTTCTCATTAGGAGCTAACCGCACCTGCCTGCAGTCAGCTCGGTTCTCCTGCCCTCCACACACATGGAAACGATCTGCATTCCTCATCGGCTCAGCTCTGCCCCTCCTCCTCCCTCCCACCCCGTGCATCGGCGGCCCACGTTCCCTCTCTCCTCCTGCTGCTCCCCGAGCTCTCCACCTGCACCGCTCTCCTACAGATGCAGCTCTGGCACTGAGGGGACATCCAAGCACGGTCCAAATGTGTGTCCGCGTATATGCACTTCAAGTCTGAGCCAAAACTCTTACCTTGCATTCTCCGCCCTAAAAACTAAGGCCTTTTGCAGCAGCTTACATCTGCTCAGAGTGCTTATTATCTCTTGCTGCTGGTTAACTAAATAATTTTTTTTAAACGTGCACTTTAGTAGCATCAGCGCTCTGTTAGCTGAGCCTAGTAGGTCAGCGACAGCCTGAGCTACAGAGTCATAGAGGTCCCTGCCCTGTCCTGCTGTTCTCTGGCATATGGCGAGGTTCAGACGACAGCGCTGCCAGCCCGCCTCGTGGCCTGCTAGCCAACTAGCCAAGACAGAGGGAGAGAGGCTTCCCGCTTGTGTCAGAGCAAGATGAAAGTTAGTCTGAGGAGCTCTCTAGTGGTGAGGCCTCAGACATGCAGGGAGCAAGCAGAGGAAATAAGGAAGCTGGTTTGAAAAAAAGTGAAAGGGACTCAGAAAACTGGAGGCAGAAAAAGAAGATGGAGTCCGCCGTAGCTTGCTGCACTCCTCAGTCACGTCCTGGCTGTCTGGTTGCCAGCAGCAACCAGACATGATGTCATAGGCAGTTGAACTTGGACTTGAAGTGTAGGAGGGTTAGGGGGGGTCAGTTTCCACTGCCAAGGACTACATTGGGAGAGCTGGAGCGAAGGAGAAGGGAAGTCGGAGCAAACTGAAGGAGGTGTCATCTGCAAATACTGAAAAGAGGGTTAGGAGTTCAGGCTAAGAGTTTGTGGGGGTGGGGTGAAGAGAGATAGCTGTGACAGTGTGGTGAGTGGCTGCTCCTCTCCGAGCTGGAGCCGGTGGAATGTCAGCAGCAGCCAGAACAGCTCGGCTGTTCCAAAGCCTCCATTGCTGCTCTCTTATCAAACAGAAACCCGATCCCTGGAGTAGCTGCTCTCTGCAGCTTTTACACCGTAGTCCGACGCAGCTCCGGCCCACAGGACGGACATGTTAGGAGGATCACTTTACACGTAAACCGGTGGCAAATGACACGGCAGCGCCGGTCCTGCGCCGGCCGCTTGGACGGCCAGATGGAGAGAAAGCAGACACGCAAACTCCACTAAAACTGTCCGTGTTTGGGTCAAACGGCACGGGAGCTCAGTCAAAGTTTTAGTTGTAACTTTTCTAACTCACATAGGAGCTGAGCTCAGTAGGTCAGGGAAAAGAGGAGCAGGTCGCCCTCTGGTGGCGACAACATTTTTTACATGTTTGGATCTGTGTTCTGGCTCTCACTTTAAACAAATTATATAGAAAAACGCAAATGTACATGTTTTGCTTTGCATTCAAACAGCTGGGGGGGGGGGGGTGTTGATTGATTGCATGTTTAAAACTTGCGTGCAATATGTTCTGATGTTCTGTGTTCATGATGCATAACTCTTCCTCCTCTTCACACTGTCCTGCATTCCTCTCTCATTGCACGCTGAAAGTGAACACTGGAATTGCTCAGATGACCGCAAACATAAATCATGATGCTCTGTTTCCTTACAGTCCTGGTTCCTCTGACAAGGCCTCTCTGAATCAACAGCTCAACGTTTGTCATGAAAATTGGAAATCTGGAGAACGAACGCATCGCCGCTGATCGAGAACAAACTGCTGACGCGAAAAGGTCTTTCTCGCCAAACACTATCAAAAGTCCTACTGCAGAACACCCCAGCACCCCCGGGAGGACACCCGCTCCAACGCGATTTGAATAGGAACCCCCTTCCACGCAGGAGGCTTCGGTGAGACGGAGAGGACACGATCAGAACGCAGGAGGAGGAAGATGAACTGTCTCGCAAACACTTTGAAATGTCAGAAAGAAAACACAATGTAGAAAGCTGACAAATGACCAATTAAACATTTGTTTTTCTTTCTGTTATACACACACACACACACACACACACACACACACACATATAGATATATGTATGTGTGTATATATATATATATATATATATATATATATATATATATATATATATATATATATATATATATATATATACATATATATATATATATATATATGATTTTTCTTTTCATTTTGTTGTCTCCACAATGAAACTCCATGCATTGGCTGGGAGATCCAAACTAACATGTAATGGTGTTGGTGGAAAGAAACAGCTGGTCCACAGTCCCACCTGAGTCCGGGTGCTGCTCCGGGTCCAGACCAGAACCACAGCTTCGTACCTGCGCCGCTACACACACACACCCCGCGGCCGCTCGCCTCGCATCGCCCTGAGCATCTTTCATCTCCCGATTGGCCAATCATGGTGACACCATCTGATGGTGTGACACTAATGCACTAAAGCGGCTAGTCTTTGTTTACCTGTCAGAGTTTCAGGGTGTCCTGCTAGTGGGAGAAGTGATAGCCATGAGGCGAGTGGGAAGACATGACAGACAGACAGACATAACACTAACTCTACACGTGCTCTTTCGTCCCCCCTCACCTATGCACTATTAGTTTTTAAATAAGGGATGACAAGTGTTGCACATCAGAGGTCCGACGGGCGATTAGAGGAGTGAGCCGAGGTCACCTGCCTCTGCAGAGATGAAGCTGTGGTCGCGTTAGAGTCTTGGCCCTGAGACGCGCAGCACTCGCAGCCACCTCATAATCCACACACAGCGTCAGCTTCACATTATTAGCTTTAATTTTGCTTCTTGGGATTGTTTCTTCATTTTTATTTTCAGACTTGGTTTTGGGTTTGCATTATCTGAATTCTTTTGACCTTCTCTTGCATGTCACAACAAACGTTTCTGTAGTTCACAGTCGGTCATGAAAACGCATCGCTCATTTCTTCAGCTGCACAGGAAGCACCGCTTCTCAAATTTCTCACAACGGACGGCACGGTAACAACAGCTAGTCCCGCGCATCCCTTGCATTGTTTCACGCTGTGTCCCGTAGTCAGACTGCATGATTATCCACACACACAAACACACACACACACACACATAAAACACACACTAACACCATAGGCAAGCTGATATAGAGTAAATAAGGGAAGCCTTTATATTTGGTTCTCCAGTCCGCCTTTGTTAATGGTTTTTCATTCGTTTAAGAGTCGTCTTTTTAATTTGAAATGATATTTTTGTGTAAATGTTCACATTTAAAAATGAAAAATTGCTGTTGTTGTCATCACCACACAACTCAACAATAACGAAAAGCCGACGTCACAAAATAACTGGACTGCCTGGCTGTTGGTTCCGTTTTGCAGGGATGGTAAAAACCAGCGAGAGTTCACTCTCAGCCTCGTTAAAACGTTCGCTTCATGCACATCGAGACTATTAACAAAACATGGAAGTGCCTCTGTGTTGCATTCATGCAATTGGTAACAAACTTCAGGTTCTCCTCCTGCGTATAAGCTAAAGCTACAGGGAATGTAGGGGTTGGTGCACGTGGAAACCATCGGCCCAGGACTAACCTTTATAGAGGACTGCAACCTTTTTGTGTGTGTAAAGACAGAGTAAACAGACGTTATACATATATATTTATGCTATATACTCCTTTTTAACCTTTAATACCAGCTTGTTGGCAGTCTAGTTATTTTCTGAACTATCTCCCCCCCCCCCCCCCCCCTCACACGACCCGTTTCAGTAACCGTACTGTTACGAATCAAACGCCACCTGCAGCGCAGCATCACAATACCTAGATGGTCACGTCAAAAAAGAAAAAATCGACAGTAGGTTTGAAGAAAAGTGTTTGTTTTTGATGGAAAGTATTATTATTGAAAATTATGTGTCGATTGAGCCACGTGCAATGCATTGGGTAGATCATTGTGTTTGTCTGTTAGAGATTTTTAAGAAAGCTAAAAGAAAAGAGAAAAAAAATTGTATTTGTTTCAAGTCCGTAAGCTCCGGGACTCTAAACTAGAGGGCCATGAAAAATCCTAGTCTTTGTTAAGTTGGGGGTATTTGTTTTTACTTCCTTTGTCTTTTTTTTATGTTTAATGTGTAATCATTTTGTTTATAAAATTGTGGGAGGGCTGAAGGAAAAAAAAATCTACTCAGCTTAAAAGAATAATCTATCATCAGATGAAAACTGGTGCTTTAACACTATAAAGTACGTTCAGAACTATTGTAAACGAACGAACAAAACTACGAAACCATTTAGGAAGCAGCATTATTCCTCTCTCTTTGTATTCTTCTTCTTGTATTTAGTCAGGGGAGAGGTTCCTGTTCCTTAAGGTTGTGGCACAAAAGGCATTTTGGTTCAACCTTTAGAGAGAAATCCACTCAACTTAGCCTTTCACTGCCTGAAACTCACCAGCAAACACCAACCAACCCTCCCAGTTTAATTCAGATCTAACCAGCATAGATGTAAACACACACAAGCCTCCCCCCCGGTTTGGTGTGGGGGGGGTGCTTTACAACCAGAGACAGTTTTTATTTCCTATTTTCATGATGAATCTGGAGCTGGAGTGAGATGCCTGAAGCTTCTGTACAGACGAACAGCAAAGGGGATAAAAGTCGCTTAGAATCAGGCAGAAATGAGCCATTTCTGATCCCGTCACCAAGGTGAGCCTCTCCCCCTCCCCTCACCCCCCAGTCCTCTGTAAATGATTCTTCTAGTGCTCGTGCCGTAGTGTATAGTTTCCCAGCAGTAAAGGTTGTCCCTTGAAAGTGCCTTTTGTTCACAGACTCCATTTTGTAAATCAGATCATCCCATTTTCCCAGTTTTCTCTCCTTTTATTATCCAGAGGGAGCAGGTTGGGCCTGAGGTCAAAGGTCACCGCCACGAGTCAAGCACAACCTCTCCGTCTGGCTTCCAAATGAATCCCCTCCTCCATTGCTCCTCCCTTCTATCCTTTCTTCATTTTCAAAGCTGTGTATCTATATGTTTATATTATATAAATATAGATATGCGCCTTTGTAAAGTACAAAAAGAAACTGGTGTGAATTAGTTCTTTACTTTTTATGGATAAATGACAGAAAAAATCTGAAAAGGCAAAAAAACTTGTTCTTGTTCAACTCTTGCTTTTTTTCTTTTCCTCCGTCTCCACTGTCTGTTTTCTCTTAGACACTGGAGTAGTCTGTAACTGTGTGTCCGTCACTCTCCGTCTCTCTCGTTCTCTCTCTCTCTCCCTCCCCACCCTCTCTGCCGACGGGAGGGTGAGGAGTGAGGAAAAAAAAGAAAAAAAAATATTTGCAGAAGAACTTTGTGTCTGAGCAGAATGCAGTTAGCTCACATGTTATTCTTGTCTGTATGCTTCACATTGTAATACCATACCCATCTTCTTCAGCTTCTCCATTCAGCAGCTAATGTAAGTGAACAAATTACGCTGGCGGGCCTTTGGGGGTGTCCTCGGGCAGGTTAGGAAGGGACGGCGGGGTCAAAGGCTGACAGGGCTGGATGAAGTGCTTTGGGAGGTTGGTACCAGGCTGTTCAGACCAGGATGACTTTTGTTTATTTATACCTTGGCTTTCTTTTTATTTCCCCTTTTTTGTTTCTTTTTCAAATTTGGATTCCTTTTTCGATATTTGCTATCAGGGTATGCTGTCGTTAAGCTCTCTTAGAGGACGCTTTGGACTGTAAAATAAAAAAGCACCTTAATCGGACTTGTCCCACATGAGGCTGAAAGAGGGGGCTCGACTTTCTCTGAAAGAGAGAGAGAGAGAAAAAATCTGAGGTATTGTTTACGATGGTTCCACACAGTGAGCCCCTCAGCAGTATTAGCCGGTGATAGCACATCAACCAGACGGCAGAAACACCAGCAGAGGCCTGACGGCTCGAATTTAAGAGTCATCAGCCAAGTCCCTCCACTCATTCCCTCTGACCACCTCATGCCGGACCGCTCCGACTCTTTGTTTTGTTGTTTATTTTGGTCTTTTCTTCCTAAATGTTGTATGGTTACTGATGAGACAAGCCCAGCCTCCCCACCCTCACCCACGACTCCCCTTTTACACCTGTCAGAGCCCTGAGAGCAGAGAGCACCCCCCCGGGCTCTAAGGTGAAATGCATGTGTTAATTACAGTTTCTTTTCCATAAGAAGAAAAACACAGTTTGAGAAGAGCAGCACCTGATTGAATAAAAAGGATGTTCTTGACTGTAATCCCCTGCTGCGTCGGGTCTTTTTTTCCCTCATGGTGCCTAGAGATTTTAAATAATCACTCAAACTCAACGACAAACACTCTGGTGTGTTTTTGCTTTTATCAGGTGACGGAAAACCTGCTGGATGTCTTTTTTTTTTCTTTTCTAAGTAACCAAAGTGCTAAAATCTGAAACAAATGTATGTTTTCTGTAAAAACTTATGCACTTATGGTATTATTAATTGTTTGAATGCTGTTAAGCCTGGTTGTTAAGAGCTCTATAGGTCAGGACTAAAACTTTAAACTGAATTCTATAATCTACCGGGAGTCAGTGGAGGGACTGTGAAACTGGAGTGATGAGAGCTCGTCTGCTGGATTTGGTTAGGAGTCTGGCTGCTGCATTTTGGGTGGCTTGAAGGCGTGAGAGGGAGGTTTTGCTGAGACCAGTAAAAAGAGCGTTACAGTAGTCTAAGCGTGATGACACAAAGGCATGGATGAGAGCCAGTCCATCGCAGGTTAACAGAGACACACAGTGCAAACAACCATACACACACACACACACACACACACACACACACACACACACACTCACACCTAAGGACAATTTAGACAGACCAATCAAGCAAGAGCAGTCATGTTTTTGGACGGTGGTTAGGAAGCCGGAGAGAACCCTCGCATGCACAGGGAGAAAATGCAAACTCCATGCAGAAAGATCCCAAGCCGGGAAGCGAATCCAGGACCTTCTTGATGCAAGGCAACAGCTCTAAGCACTGCGCCACCGGGGAAGAGTGCGCGCACTGAATTTTAGCCAATTAGAACAGAACATTTTAGCCTCCTAGTCTTAAAGAAGCTTGAAAAAACCTTAATCTTTTTAATAAACATTTTGGGAATGATAAATTTATGAAGGAGAAGGAGGAGGATTTGAAGGGGATGAACCTGTATTGGTAAAGATAAAAGACATCCTTAGTGGAAACACTACTAAGGCGCTATATAAATACACTTTGTGGACTACCAAAACAAATTATAACTCAAAAAGTAGGATTTTTTTTGTCAGCTTTTCAGAATGGGTTTCATTTTATCTGTAAGTGTTACCGTTCTTTCGCTACAAGCCTCAGAAAGACGAGAGGCCCAGATTTTCCCTCATTGAAACCCATGTTAAAGAAACAGAGATTTTCTCCTCCGATCAACTTCAGACAGCTAAAACTTTCTCATCATAGCTTCTAGACAATTCATGGTAGGCACAAAAAAATGGACACAGATGACCATCAATGCCTTCTGCCGCTCACGCTTTTTGAATTTTTCAAATCGGTGCAGTACTTTTCGAATGGTGATGAGAAGTTTGACAGGTCCAATTTCACTTCTGAAGGACAGATTTCAGAGCCTTCTCTTATTAACAGGAGTACAGCTGCAGGCCTCCAACAGGGGGTGAAAGGCGGGAAAACAGTGCTGCTCTCTGATTGGTTGAGAGTGTTCAACCATTTTCTGTCCAAGCAGGATCCAGTGTCCACACATATAATACATCAAATCGACCGGTTTGGTCTCAGGAATCTTGTATTCAATTTTAAATGCGTTATCTGTCACTATGGCAATACAAGGAACTACATATCACTTTAACCAAGTCTCATAGGAATGACTATTAAAAAGCTGAATATTGAGCCAATAACAGACTCCTGTTTTTGATCTTTTTGAACTATCTGTACGTAAAACAAGAAACAAGTTAAATTTGATTGACCGTCAGAAGGTGGGAAAGTGCCCCGCTCCCTCCCAGCTCCCTGATTGGTTGAGAGAGGTCAGTCATCTTCGGGCTAAATGGAATTACACACCCACACATGTGAGACATCAAATTGATCGGCTTGGCCTGAGGAATCCATCCATCCGTCCATTCATCCATCCATCCATCAATCCATCCAATAAACCATCTAACATCCATCCAACAATCCATCCGTTATTTCATTCATCCAACCATTCATCCATCCCATATCAAGTCTGAACATAAGTTAAGCTATCAGTTTCAGATATCAGCAGACATTTCTAAATTCACAGTTCAGCCTATTGTAAAAATGTACCCATTAACAATTCTCTTTCAAAGGCCAGCTGTTTAACATTTCAAATTTCGGGTTTACAATCAATGTTCAAAGATTAAAGTTTTCTGCTGTTCAGCATTTTTTGTCTATTCTTCATCTATATTCTGAGCTTTATTACACTTGTTGGTGATTTTTGCTTCTAAATCTTTAAATTCATTCAGCTCATTTTGACAGTTTGGCTTAGTTTCAGCTTCACTTCAGCTATTCAGCAGCTTCAGCAATTCGTTTCTGAATTCGGCTTATGCTGCTCATTTCACAGTTCAGCTAAATATAAAAATTAAACTGTTAAACTAGTCCTACTCAAACAACAAGTGCTTAGACATTTTTGCTGTCCAGATTTTTAAATAATGTTCAGATTTCAGTTTTCTGCTGTTTAAGATTGTTTTCTCCGTTCTTCACTTTTTGTGCTTTATTTACATTTTGGTGCTTTTTGCTTCTAAATCTTTCAAAACATTCAGCTCATTTTAACAGTTTTGCTTAGTTTCAGCTTTAGCAATTAGTTTCTGAATTCAGCATATGATGCTAATTTCACAGTTCAGCTAAATGTAAAACTTCAACTGTTAAAATAGTCCTACTGAAATAACAGGTGTTTAGACATTTTAGCTGTCCAGTTTTTTAAACAATGTTCACAGATTTCAGTTTTCTGCTGTTTAGGATTAGGTTTCTTGAATCTTCACTTACTTTTTGTGCTTTTTTTTGCTTCTTGGTGCTTTTTGCTTTCACATCTTTCACTACATTCAGCTCATTTGACAGTTTAGCTTAGTTTCAGCTTACTTCAGCTATTCAACAACTTCAGCAATCAGTTTCCAAATTTAGCATAAACTGCTAATTTCACAGTTCAGCTAAATGTAAAGGTTAAACTGTTAAACTTGGCAAACTGAAATAACAGGTGTTTAGACATTTAAGCTGTCCAGATTTTTATACAATGTTCACAGATCTAAGCTTTTTTTTTTTTTTGCTATTTAGCATTATTTTTCTCTATTCTTCACTTACTTTTTGTGCTTTATTTGCTTGTTGGTGCTTTTTGCTTCTACATCTTTCAAGATATTCAGCTCATTTTGACAGTTTTGCTTTGCTTCAGCTTCAGTTCAGCAGCTTCAGCTTACAGTTTCAGCTATCCAGCATTCAAACAGCATTTGTGCAATAAATGCAATTTTTCTAGTTATACTCACAATTATGTCTCACCTAAAACTGGCTGATTTTCACGACAACAGGTCGACTCCTCTCAAACCCAACCTCACCGATCTGTGATTATTATTTTACAGAAATATATTTAAAACAGTATTTGGTTGAAATGGTAAATGGCCTGTATTTGTATGGCGCCTTCTTTGGGTTCTCCAACCCCCCCAAGGTGCTTCACAGCACAATCAGTCATTCCCCCATTCACACACACATTCACACATTGGTGGGGATGAGCTACGATCACTGGCGCCACCGGTCCCTCCGACCACCACCAGCAGGCAAACTGGTGTCATACCCAAGGACACAACAGCAGCATTCTCTGGTTGGAGCCGGGATTGAACCTGCAACCTTACTGGACAACCCACTCCACTCCACCTCCTGAGCTACTGCTGGTTATATGAAACATTAAAACCGAGAACCTGTTTAGTACCTTGATGTTCTCTTAAGTACCCACATATTTCCTACAAGCACATAATACATGTTCTACCGTTTCCTATCAACTCCACAGTCACACATCCGGTAATATGCCGTCCAAGAATAAAAAGTGAACTGTTCAAAGCTGTATGTCGGCACTGGGGTTGAGTCACACCACTCCTTAAATCCTCTGAACCTCCGATTAGTGGAAACTCCCAACAGCTGTGACGGATGCCACGCCCACCTGCAAACACAGAGCTGACACACCTCACCAGTAGGTGGAGGCAAACCCTGACATACCGAGCAGCACGGCTGCACTTTCCAACTTTGTAAAAACATAGAAGACTTGACTAATTTGTTTTTTCCCACTTTTCCTGTAATCCAATTAGGGTGGGGCGATATGGCCTAAAATCAATTTCACGATATATTGAGGATTTCACCTCGATAACAATAAATGGACGATAACTACAGGTATGCGCCGAAACAAAAGTTGTCCACCAGATGGGGCTGTCACATGTATTACATTGAGTAACATTTTTACATGACTCAAGGTGGTACAGCTTCTTAAAGGGACATGAACGTCGCCAACCTACACACATCTTTCCATTTTTTTTATTATCAAATTCATTGACATGGGAAAAATTATATCAATAAGAGTCAGAATTTTTGATAATGGTAAATTTTTGCCCAGCCCTAACTCCAATGATTGAACCACTACATTTAATTTCATTTATTGTTTATTTGAGTAAGGACAAATGCAAAAAGAATGAACACTTATAATTCTAAATAATAACCTAATGCCTGTATCGCTGTGTTTATAGCCACGGCTAATTAGCAAACCAGGATTTTGTTTGTTTCTTAAAGTTGGACAGGTTTGTTTTTATATTTGAGGGAAGGCCATTCCACAGATTTGCACCTTTCTCAGAGAAATGACGTTTAGAGCAAAATATGTTTTACAAAATGGAACTTTACAATTCCCACTTGTAACAGCTCTTGTTAAGCAAACAACCTCACAGCTGGTTTGAATTACCCCAATAGACTATAACGGATTCTATTTGAAGCAGTGATGTTCAGCAACGCTGACGGCTTCAGTGTGAAAAAAGGGTAATGGAAATGAAAGCGACAAACATGGAAGCTCTCATTTGGCTGAGCTTCAGGTTTGTCTCCTGCACTGGGAGGCTTGTCTCTTCATCATCAAGCTGACTGTAGTCTTGCTGATGCTGAGAGAGATCTGGAAACTGTTTAATAGTGCAATGGTTGGTTAGCAGAGGATGGTTTTAATCCATTGACCTCTGGGTTATGGGCCCAGCACGCTTCCTCTTCGCCAATCTGCTTGAGATGGTCTTGGCTACAGCTTGTAGCCCGGGGTGGGGAGTGGGCATTAGGCACAACAACACCATATATGGAAATGATGCCATTGCTTTCCTGAACTGAAGGGGGCGCTATTTCGTGTTTCAGTTGCGGTATCTCACTTTAAAAAAAAAACAAGTTTTCCTCAAACTTCAAAAATTTGTTTTTGAACAAGTTGGCACTGAAACAATTATCGAGCTGTTTAGCAGCACCTCTACCTGTCCAGCCAGCCACAGCATCTCAAGTTTAAGTCAGCATCTCCATCACTGAACGAACAAAGGTCTTTATATATATATATATAAAGTTAGGGCTGGGTGGAGGGCAGAGCAGATTGCATCCTCTGTGGATCGTTTCGCTCTGTATGTGAACTGGTATGGGTCCAGAGTGGGAGATAGGGTGGATTTGATGTGTGACATGACTAGTTGTTCAAAGCACTTCATAATAATGGGTGTCAGTGCCACGGGGCGGTAGTCATTGAAACAAGCTGGGGATGGTTTCTTTGGTACAGGTATCATGGTGGCAGTCTTGAAACATGATGGGACAGTGGCTTGCCTCAGGGAGGTGTTAAAGATGTCTGTGAAGACCTGCTTCAGCTACTGAAGATAGGAGACTTGAGTAGAAGGACTTTGGAACTGACACTTTGGGACCGGATCGGGAGTTCTGGTACTTGGAAAAGACGGATGAACAACTTGAGGTGAGTTTGGGAGACAGAGACACTAATCGGAGGCTGGCGTCCAGCTAATAGCGGGCGGGGGTCTGAACATATGCAGCTTCCTTGTGTTGGACATGATGACGAACTGACACATTTTAACAGACACATTTTATGTCTTTTGATTTAATTTTTTTTAATTCAAACTAACAAGTGCAGCAACGGTGGAGCTATTCTTTTCTATTTCTTAGTTGAATTAGCAGACTCCATGCTTCAAGGGTGAAACCGCTGCCCTCTGCTGGTTTTTTCAGGTTACAGTCACAGTCCAAACGGGAAATGTGGAGCTAGCATGTCCCTAAACAGCTACTGTATTTTAAGATGGTGGATGACCATGGAGTGTCGACCACAGTTTATGTCTATAAAAATGTATAATTTCAAGTTGAGAGGAATATCTAGAATTGATGTTGGTGAGAAATATTAGTGAAAAAGGACAAGTTTGTGAACTGGAAACACAAGATTTGATAGTAAACTGGTAAAAAATGTCACACACCGGGCCTTTAAGCAGATAATTGTTTCTAACAAGAGTAAATGCCCTTTGATTCATCAAAACATTTACAGTCTGAGAACCTGCCGCATAACCAAGAGACGTTCTAGAATTATTTTGAATAAAATTAGAAATATCAGGGCAAGTCTTTTCACCCTCATCTACTTCCTAGTCTCCCATCCATCCACCTTCCTCCTAATCATGGTCTGCCTTTACTCCTGTAGATTTCCAGGACAGTTGGCTCTTTCAGATCCACACATGAAACCAACCTCGTGTTCCCTTGACATTTTCCAGGATCCAGGAGGGTGTCTGTCATAACAGATCTTAGGGCTGGAATAAGCCAAACAATGGCCCAGTAAACATAAAATTAGGACAATAAACAAAAAAGGCCAGAGCAGTAGACAGCAGGCCACAGCAGATGGCACCTTTGACCTGAGGGTTCATTTCAAGATCCTGGTACTGGTCTATAGAGCCTTACATGGACAAGCACCATCTTACATTGGTGATCTTCTCAGTCCCTACACCCCCAGCAGGTCCCTGAGGTCCAGTGATCAAAGCCTACTGGTTGTGCAGCACCAGGCTAAAGACCAAAGGTGACAGATCATTTGCTGCTGTGGCCCCCAGACTCTGGATCTCTCCCCCCCTGAGCCTGAGATCAGTGGACTCAGTGGTCTCCTTTAAAAAGCAGCTGAAGACTCACCTGTTCAAGCTGGTTTTTGTGTGACCTTCATCACCCTCTCCTTGTTCTGCTCTCCCTACCTATTCCACCTTCCTCAGGATCCACTGATTTCCGTCTTTCATATTCACTCTCTCTCTTTCTTTACATTTTTCATCACAATTGTCTTAATTTTTTCTCATTTTAAACATGTTTTTATTCATTTTCAAAATTGCTTTTTATATTATACATTTTTTTGTTCTTGTGAAGCGCCTCGTGATTTTTATCTTGAGAGGCGCTATAGAAAAGATCTTTTCTTCTTCTTCTTCTTCTTCTTCTTCTTCTTCTTTGATGTTTTGTTATCCCTACGACCCTGTTCATCAGGATGTTTGATCTAATTGGCCCATGCATTGTAGATTAAGGCCTAGTCCACACGTAGCTGGGTTTTGTTTTAAAACAAATATCTGCCCCTCCAAAAACTTGCATCCACACCACCTCGTTTAAAAAAAACTGTCCACACATACCCGGATAAATATGTTGTTAAGGACACGCCAGACCTGTAGGCGGCAGTACTTCCCCCGTTCTTAACCTCGTCCTTCGTCTGTGGTCTTCCGCAAGGAGCAGTAATTCCGCTTGCAAAAACAAACAAGCAGAAAGCGCTTGGACAGTTGATAAAGCGAGCACAGCTCTGAGGGCATCCATGCTGTCGGCTAGTGTAAACATACGTCGCACACGTGATGTCAGCATTTTTTTGTCGCGGAAAGTGACGTTGCGGACCTTAAAACTCCGGTTTTGTCTGTCCACACGCAGACACCCAAAACGGAGAAAACGCAGATCTTCACTTTGGCCGGAGTTTTTAAAAAGATCCGTTTTCGTATGAAAAAACTCCGTTTTCGTGTGGATGACAGGCCAAAACGTAGAAAAATATCTACGTTTTGGCAGATCCCCGGCTACGTGTGGACAGGGCCTTAATTAATTTATCTGGCTCTGTACCATCTGTTTTCAAACATGCAGTTATTGAACCCTTCCTTAAAAAAACAAATTTGGACTCATCTCAGACTTAAAACTACAGACCCATTTCTAAATTACTCTTTTTTTCTTATATTTTGGAATAGGTTGTGGCTGATCAATAAATACATTTTCTGGCTCTACACAACAGTTTTGACAAATTTCAATTTGGTTTTTGTAAAAAGCATTAAACAAAAACGGCTTTGCATAAAGTTTCCAGTAACATCATGATAGCTGCGGACAATGGGAAATTCACAGTGTTAGTGTTTGATGATGTTGATGAATTTACAGGAAGCGGCGTACTGACTAATCACAAGCTTGCGGTCTCTGTCACTTTTGACGCATAGTTAAAAAGTTGGGCATGTCTCCGTCAGCTTCTGTGCTCCACATAATGGCATAAAAACATTTCACCAGCCACCATGTCTGGCAATAAGATGAAAACTAATCAGTGTTTTTTTATTACAACTAACTTTTGTTACTTTACACTGTATACGCAAATGTGATTAAAGTTACTTACAAAACATTCTAAATGTTATTTATAAAAGATAATTGGGGGGGGGGGGGGTCTTCACGATCCCCTAATGCCCACCCATGTCTGTTTCACCGAACCGCCCCTGCCTCCGCCATGCGAGGGGCTGTTGAAACGTGAGAAGTGCTGCCTCAGCAGCACCGTGGCGTGTTGAATGAAACAGCTGAGAGTTAGAATCCCCGCGCAACCCTTGCTGTATAGTTTCAGCTTTCTGGACCACGCAGCTCTCCAAATGTCTAAGGGGAAGAGTTCTGCTGGCTGTCGGGCCATGGTCATGGCAGGAAGATACCTGTCGAACCCGAGCGTGCCCCCCGCGGGGCGGCAGCAGCGAAAGGTGTGCGCTCTACTGCGCCGAGCAGTCAGCTCCACCGTGCCCGGTTCGGTTCGGACAACTGCGACTCTGGGTCAGCAGGAGAGAATAGGATATTCCTCAGCAGCGGACAGACATGCGGTGGCGAGCCGTAATCTGATTTATAGGGACGTGAAAGCCTTTCTGAATGAAGTCGGTGGAGATCCCCGGGAAGCCCGGTACTGGCTGACCCAGTTCCAGAGGGCCACCTCTACCAAGTCGCCTGCCTTTGCTGTTCTGGAGGTAAAACATTAGATGGCCCATTTTATTGACCCTCAAATTAGTTTAACCAATGTGTTTTTAAATCTATTAAAATATTATATTATATTAATTTAGGTTTCAAACTAAGGGGGGAAAGGAACCGGTCAAGGCCACAAGAAATTTTCACTTCCTTGTTCAAAATTGGCTACACAGTTATTGTTCTGAGCGTGATAATGTGAAAACACTTTATAAAAAACCCCATAATTAAAACCAGGGTGCTTGTCATTTAGTCTCATCTAACCAAGAGTTGGTGGTTTTCCATTGATTTTACTTGTTTTTTTCTCTTGAACAACCTGCTGTACTGTAGTTGGTTCACATTTCTAGTTTTCAATTTAGAAAAGGCATTTCCAGCTAATTTTCCCATGCCCTGTGTATCTTTAATCATAAAGCTACAATTATAAAACTCATCAAACCTGGTCTAGATTATTTTATATTAATTGAAGCGGCCTTAATTGTTGGCAATTTTTGAAACCTGTATTTCATTTGTGAAAGTTAAAAAAGCCACTTCACTTTTTACTACTGTGAGTTTGGACTGTCATATCAAAGTATTTTGTTCAAAACCCAAAACAATTAGCGTTATTAAATTTCAGTTAGCTTTAGTGTCTCGGCATTTACATACTTGCAAACTTTTCAAATAGTTTTTGTCTAGCGGGGAGAGGGTTGTTAGTTGGGTCGATCTTTCTAAGAATCCATTTCTTGAGAACATTTAGCCCTTTTCAGAAGACACATCATGGCAAATCAGCATAATACTGCTTATGTCTTATGAAAGCACCATGGCGATGCAGGAATTTTGCTGCATTTGTTATGCCATTTTGGTAGTAACATTGCCACAATGGCGGACTTGTGAATGCATATAATGCCTTGGCGCAACAGAGGGAGGTGTCATCATCATGTGGGGAGTTACAGCTGAGCCCTGGCTGGCAATTGCACTGAAAATTAAAGTAAACACGGGCAGTAAGTTTTGCGTTTGTTAAAAGAATCAGCTGAGATGATAAACTGGAGCGATGCAGAACTTTAGGAGCTTCTCTTCATTGGAGCCCATGGTCAGGTCATCAGACTGTACAGAGACCGTGGAGGACAAACACCTTTAGGAGTGACTTGTCAAAAAAAAACATGAGTGCTGCTTCAGTCACTATAATAACCAAGTCAAGTTCGAGACAAACGGAAGTCTGCAACAGCGCAGAGACTGCCCGTATACCCCATTTTTTTCACTAATGTGCAATATTGTGTAAAAAGGACATGATTGCACCACATTACCTCTACAATCTGACCACTTTTAAACAACCTAAGGCCCCATATGCCGGCTCGGCATTGTGGCAAAATGATGGAATTGTATTCTATAAGAGGTTTCTTCAAAGGGGAACCGCAGGGTGTGTTCCAACTACCGGGGATCACACTCCTGAGTCTCCTTGGTAAGGCCTATTCAAGGTTCTGGAGAAAAGGGCCATTTGCATTATTTCAATCGCAATAAGCAAGTCATGTTCAAGCTAAAATGAAGTTCGTGACAGCGCAGAGACCACCCCAATACCCGCTTTTTACTGCCATTGCGTTTACTTTTGTGAAAAAGATATAACTGCGCCACATTACCGCCGCAGTCTGACCACTTACAAAATCATCTAAGGCTCCCCAATGTAGCATCCACTTTGCAGCAAATTGGCAGCATTGTTTTATAAAAGAGGCTTCATCTTCAGGAGGAGCAATGTGGTTTCCGTCCTGGCCGTGGAACACTGGACCAGCTCTGTACCCTTAGGGGGTCCTGGATGGTGCGTGGGAGTTCACCCAACCAATCTACATATTTATTTGTTGATTTTGAGAACGCGTTTGGTCGCATCTCTCGGGGGGTCCAATGGGGGTACTCCAGGAATATGGGATACTTGGCCACTTGACATGTTCCTGTTAAATCTTTGAATAACCGGTGCCAGAGCGTGGTCAGCATTGCCGGCAGTAACTCTCTGCCAAGGCTACCCTTAATCATAGATTCTGTACATAACTTTTATGGACAGACTCACAATTCCACTGTTAGAGAAAGAGACCTTAGAAGGTGGAGGCTGTTATCACCAATGTTGGGAATTGGGAACTTTTTAAAAGTAATTAGTTAAACTTACTTATTTAACCATAAATTACTAAAATATAAATGATTAAATGGACTGGAACATAATAAAATGCATGTCCAAATGTTTATTATAAAACTGAAAATTTTAAATGATCGGGCTCTTAACGAGAAAAACTACAAACAAGAAACATTACACCAATTTAAACTATGATTTAACAAAACTCCAATAAACTAGAATTTATAACTGCAAATAGAAAACACCTGTAAGGGGTTCCTGAGCCTTTAAACAGTCTTTTAGTGTATTTGTATTACTGAAATAAATGGAATTTTTAGTGATGCACCGATATGACATTTTTGGACCGATACCTATATCCGATATTAAGATCACTGTTATGGCCGATAACCGATATTTGCCGATACCAATATACTGACATTAATGCTTCTAAACTCAGCAGATTTTGAATAGAATGAAATTATTAAAGCTGAATTTACGTTATAATGTACACTCAACACACAAATGTATGGTTCTGAGATGATTTCATTGACTGTTCACATGACTAAACAATTATACATCACCCTCTGAAACAGGCAAACAAAGGGAGATGATATGGAAAAAATATCAGTTGTTAATATTGTCCCGGTTTTATTTATCAAACCAATACTGATATGTTAAAAAATGACTAACATCGGCCGATACTGATATTGATGCCGATATATTGTCCATCCTTAGTAAATTTGCAAAGTATTCAAATTTTTCCAGTTTCACAAAATTGTGTGTCTTATTAGCATTTCTATTAGTCATAATGTAGTAACGGTGTATATATAAAAAATAAATTCTCAAACATTACACAAACATTGTCTGTAAAACCTACCCTTAGAAACCTTGGAGTTTTCTTTGACAAGGGAATGTCTCTTGAACATCACGCAAAGCAGTTAACTAGAAACTGTTTTTACCACTTGAGACAAATTTCTAAACTCAGAACAATGGTGTCTAAAGCTGATCTTGAGTTGATTATTCACGCGTTTACATCATCCCGTTTAGACTACTGTAATAGTTTATTTTCTTGTCTAAACAAAAAAGAGCTGTCCCGCTTACAACAAGTCCAGAATTGTGCAGCTAGAATTCTGACCCGTGACAACAGAAGGGCCCACATTACCCCCATTTTAAAAGCTCTTCATTGGCTTCCTATCACATTTCGCATAAATTTTAAAATTCTTGTGCTGACTTTCAGAGCGCTGCATGGTCTGGCTCCATTGTATGTTCGAGACATGCTCTGCCCTTACACGCCTTCTCGCAGGCTGAGATCTATGGATCAAAACCTTTTAATGGTCCCACGTACTCAGTTCAGGACACGAGGAGATCGCTCATTCCAGGCCGTCGCTCCTAGGCTCTGGAATGAGCTACCTCTGTCTTTACGCTCAATCGACTCAGTTGATGTTTTTAAGAGCAATCTTAAAACCCATTTGTTTCTCCAGGCATTTTAAACTTAGTCTCATTCAGATTGGTTTTATTTGACACTGTATATTGTGGCTGTATTTTACTGTATTTATATGTTGTTGCCTTTTAACTTGTGAAGCACTTTGTGACCTTTTTGTCTGTGAGAGGTGCTATAGAAATAAAGTTACTTACTTACTTACTTACAAGAACAGGCACAAATCTGATGAAAGACTTACATTTCTTGGGTCAGACCCAAACACAGAAGAGCTGATGCTGAGTGGTAAGACACAAAGTTAGTTCTAATAACACCTTAGCACCCATAACGTCTGAGACTGATACAATCATTGTTACAGCAGGACTAAAGACACAATCAGGAACAGGTTACAGTTGGATGATCTAGGAAGATAGAAGATCATGGCGTGAAAGTAGTTTTCGAACATTTCTGCTTCCATAAAAAATTCAGTATTAAGTTAACTTTTCCACAAAATGCTGTGTCTGCAGATATTTCTCCAGTAGTGGTCTCATTAGCAAGATCTGGTCCTTTTTTATTTGTTCCCTGTTGGTCATTCTTAAAAACACAAGTGCACAACAGATTCTGTAGCTAGAATCCACAGTGAGTGTAAGAGTGTCCTTTGGACAGCTGCAAAGCTGCAAACAGGGATCATTTTCTGTTTGTGTATAAAAATAGATTGAAGGATAAATCAGTTGGCAGCCAGCCTCCTTTTCAAACAGTTAGGAGGTTTTGTTTTCTTACAATAAACTGAATTTGTAATTTAGTTGTTTAAAATGTGTCCATTGTTACGTGAGCACTGTTACAAACAAGCAGAATATGAATAAAGAGGTCCAGTTGCCTTTGCTTGAACTCATTATCATCCCCTAGAAGACTGGAAGCCTATGTCAGTATAAAAGCAATGACATTTTTTATTGGCTCGTAAGCAGGCCAGTGTTCTTCTCCACCATGCCTGATTTGTATCAATAGGGGATTTACAGGCTTCTGAAGAACTCAGACACACTGAACAAGTTACTGAAGTCCATCAAACATTGAATCAGGTGAGCAGTACAGTTGGACCAGAACTGGACACCACTGCTCTTCTCTGAAAGAAATTAGGTTTACTTAACCGAGAGCTGGCAGCTGAACATCATGTTTTTATAATGATGGCCTGTGTATCAAATACAAGCCACAGGCCATCATATTTTTATGTGGTATAAATGTACTTTTTTCTTTCAAAATCCATCCATTCATCCTTTTTCTTCTGCTTATCCGGAGTCGGGTCGCGAGGGCAACAGCCTAACCCCAAAATTCCACCATCTCCGCTCCGCCCCCGCCCTCCGCTGCCGCTCGCTTCCGAACTCAAATTATACTGTACCCGCTCCACAATGGCTCCGCTCCGTTACGGAGACCCGAGGTGGGCAAACAAGCATGAGCGGGATTTTCGAGATCTTGCGATACAGTCCGAGCAATAAACGCGGAAGTTAGATCCAAACACCCGTTGTGTGGGAGAAGCATCGAAATGAGCTGTTTAATCTGCCTATCATGTGTTGAGAGATCAGCAGTGTTTGGATCAACAAAGTGTGACTACTTTGATAGCAGAAACTGTATTTATGGCTTACTTTTGTGCATTTAAAGTTCAACCGCCATTGATAGCTGTTAAAAGTTGTTAAACCTGTGCATATGAAACAAAAAACGCTTTTTGTTTATCGATTTATTGTGAAAAAAACGGAAGCTGTGCTTGCTCCCTTTCCTGTTGGGCGGTTGTGATTTCTGTCCATTGACTGCGGAGGTGCTCCGGCGTCCGGCAAAAATAGAATCGATCCTATTTTTGCCGGATGGCGGAACGGCGGGCGGCGCACTGCGCCGTACGGCCACAGTAGTGGAACAGCTCTGATTGACTACAGCGGGACCGTTTTTGCTGTGGAGTTCGTGCCGGAGCGGAGATAGTGGAATTTTGGGGTAAGTCGAGAGGCTCAGACTTCCTTCTCCCCAGCCACTTGGGCCAGCTCCTTTGGGGAAATCCCAAGGTGTTCCCTGGCCAGATGAGAGACATAGTCCCTCCAGCGTGTCCTGGTTCTTCTTTTAGGTTGGACGTGCCCAGAAGACCTCACCAGAGAGGTGTCCAGGAGGCATCCTAATCAGATGCCCAAGCCACCTAAACTGGCTCCTCTCAACGTGGAGGAGCAGCGAGTCTACTCTGAGCCCCTCCCGTATGACCGAGCTTTTCACCCAATCTCTAAGGGAGGTCCCAGCTACCCTGTGGAGAAAACTCATTTCGGCCGCTTGTATCCGTGATCTCGTTCTTTCGGTCACTACCCAAAGCTCGTGACCATAGGTGGCCACTAAAACAGATCCCCTCAACATCTTGACTATGCCTAGAAATCCTGTCCATAAAAATTATCAACAGAATCTAAAGGGCAGCCTTGGTGGAGTCCAACTCTCACTGGGAACTAGCCCAAATTACCGCTGGCAATGCGGACCAATCTCTGACACCAGTCATCCAGGGGCGTAACAGCGCGTATCAAAGGGCCTGGTACCCCATACACCTGCAGTACCCCCCACAGGGCCCCCCGAGGGACGCAGTTGAACACCTTCTCCAAATCCACTAAACACATTTAGATTGGTTGGCCGAACTCCTACGCACCCTCCAGGATCCCCGTAAGGGTATAGAGCTGGTCCAGTGTTCACACACGGCCAGGACAGAAACCACATTGCTCCTCCTGAATCCGAGGTTCGACAATCCGACATTACCTCCTCTCCAGAACCCCTGAATAGACTTTAGCAGGGAGGCTCAGGAGTGTGATCCCCCTGTAGTTGTAACACACCCTGCGGTCCCCCTTTTTTATATAGGGGACCCACCACCCCACTCTGCCAATCCAGTAGAACTGCCCCCGATGTCCACGAGACATCGCAGAGCCGCATCAGCCAACACAGCCCCACGAAATCCAGAGCCTTAATGAACTCTGGGCAGATCTCATCCACCCCCAGAGCCTTGCCACCGTGGAGCTTTTTGACAACTTCCGTGACCTCAGCCCCAAAGATTGGAGAGTCCAACCCAAAGTCCCGACGCTCTGCTTTTTCACTGGAAGACGTACCGGTGGGACTGTAGAGGTCTTCGAAGTATTCTACCCTCTGATGCACAATGTCTCGAGTAGAGGTCAGCAGTACACCATCCATAAATGGTGTTGATAGCGCACTGCTTTCCCACCCTGAGGCGCCGAAAGGTGAACCAGAATCTCCTCAAAGCCGTGCGGATGTCTTGCTCCATGGTCTCACCAAACTCTTCCCATGCCCGGGTTTTTGCCTCCGCAACCACCCGAACCACATTCCGCCTTGACTGCCAGTACCCTTTAGCTGCATCTGGAGTCCCACAGGCCAAAAAGACCTGATAGGACTCTTTCTTCAGCCCAGAGAATCTTTTGTACATATCCAACGTAAACTACAATCACCCTCTTTATTGGATCTCCCCTAGGTGGACAGCTCAGCCTTCCAGAACAGGGAAATGGTCCAGAGCCTGGCTTTCGGACTCTCCTTCCTGCAGCGAATGGATATGAAGCCCGTGGTGGTAATGGGCCAGTCTGAGTACCTGGAGGCTGAGCCCTCTAAAGAAGTTGCTGGGCCTTGGTCTAACACAGGTCTGGTGGAGAGATGTCAGCAGCTGACTGAAATTCTGCAGGAACACTCAGCCACCGTCCTGCCATTCTTCTCTGCAGAGTCCTTTCTTCACCTGCATGAAGCGCCACAAGGAACCAGGTTAAGATTCAACAAGAGCTGCTTTCAGAGAAAACATTTTTCAGGATTGCATAAAGTGTTTATCACTATAGTGATTATCATAAGCATCATTTTAACAGGGGGAATGTCCCTGCCAGTAATTATAACTGAGAGATTTGTATCCACTTATCATTTTTTCCAGAACCAATCTGTTGCCAGCTTCTGCTCTCAGCAGAAGTTCCCAACATCAGTGTGCATTCCATGAATAATTTTGATATTGATGTTGTTCCTCTCTGCTCTGCAGCGCTCCACCCTCCATTGCTGTTGACACCAGCCTCCTTCAGTGGAGTCTCGACTGTGGAACAATTCCTTTGGTTTGTTCGGTGGGGAGGGACGAGCAGGGTTACTCTGTGATGCTGGATCCTATAGAAGTCACAGAGGCTATCTCCCGAGCCCTTCAGCCACACAAAGTCATGTTTTTAAACAATTCAGGAGGGTTGAGGAGCCCAAAACACAAGGTTTGACATGACGTCCTACAGTCATGGGACAAAGGAACTACAGTGATCCCTCGTTTATCGCGGTAGATGCGTTCCAGACCTGGCCGCGATATGTGAAAATCCGCGAAGTAGGAACACCATATTTACAGTATTTAATTAACAGGTACGTATTCAGTATTCAGACTTTTAAAACCCTCCCTTTACATAGTACTGTATTTTTACTTGTTTTTTTTAATAGTTTTATTACAAAAAGTGCATTTTATCCAATCCAATCCAATTTTATTTATAAAGCGCATTCACAAGGCATTACTACCAAACAAGGCGCTGTACACTAAAAATGTAAGTTTTTTTAAACCGGCGTTATACAAAACATGTCGAACACATTCATTTTATGATGAAATTGATGGAAAAAAACAGGAATTTCTTGATATTTCGCATAGAAAAATACTGCGAATCGGCGAATTTCCCTTGAATAAGGCTCCAAAGAAAAAATCCGCGAAGTCGTGAAACCGCGATAAACGAACCGCGACGTAGCGAGGGATCACTGTACAATACTGAAGCAGTTTTTGGGTTTTATTTATCTGGTCATGGAACATGATCTGGTTTTCACCAGATTCTAACTTGTTAAAATTGTACTTAAAGTGTACAGAAATGCACAACACTTCTGTATTATATCTAAGATTTGCACAATTCATCTCCATCACTTCCTGTTTGGGTTACAGGTACTAGACTTTGTGTCCTTGCCTAAAGACCTGCCCACACTGTCCACGGCTCAGTGGTTAAGCCCTGTTGAGCGATGCAGGGTGACCGCCATTGCCAGACTCCTAAATCAGTTGCCTATAGAGTCGTCTGCTGTGATCACCTCAGCGGACACGCTGCTGACCGAGCTCTTCAGCCAAAAGGGTGAGACCTGTAAACATCTGACTGTGATTCTCATGTTTACAAAAACATGATCACATGTGGACAGCTGTTTACTCCCAGCTGTAACCAGATACACCAGCTTATAGGTATTTGTGGAGGAAGTAGTATAGCTTCCTAAAATAAACTTGTTTTTTCTTCTTGATTTTCTGTCTTCCAACACTTCTCAGGTTCTGGGACGCTCTTCAAAAACGGAGACCCCATTCATCGGTCAGCAGATACAAACCAGTTAAATCAGATCCACAACCAGAAACCACACAAACTCTGTTTGTTTTGTGTGTGCAGGTACAGCTGTCTGAACGAGATTAATGTGGAGCGTCTGCTGACGCTCATCAACAAGTCGTTTGATAAAACTCTGAAAGATGATTACATCGATTCTCTAAAGGGACGGCTGCACTCCATCTATCTCTCTGAAGGGTCGGTGATCGTGTTACAGATCAATTTCAAGCTTTTGAAACAGGTTTACATGTAAAACCTGTGCATCAGTATTGCTGTATTCATTAAATGTGAGTGAGTGAGTGCAGAATTCTAACTTTACCCCTGCAGCTACAGCGCAGCAGCCATCATCACAATGGAGCCGGTGAACGGAGGGACTCCGTATCTGGACAAGTTTGTGGTGAGCAGCTGTAAGCAGGGGCAGGGCACCAGTCACATTCTGTGGGAGTGTATCAGACAGGACCTGGGGAAACTGTTCTGGAGGTCTAAAGCAACCAACAGAATCAACCCGTGGTGAGACACACATGCTGACGTTTTCTTTACACTTCCAATACAATTTATACATCAGAACATTTAGGCCCTGTCCACACGTAGCCGGGGATCTGCCAAAACGTAGATATTTTTCTACGTTTTGGTCTGTCATCCACACGAAAACGGATCTTTTTAAAAACTCCGGCCAAAGTGAAGATCTGCGTTTTCTCTGTTTTGGGTGTTTGCGTGTGGACAGACAAAACCGGAGTTTTAAGGTCCGCAGCGTCACTTTCCGCGACAAAAAAATGCTGACATCACGTGTGCGACCTGTGTTTACACTAGCCGACAGCATGGATGCCCTCAGAGCTGCGCTCGCTTTATCAATTGTCCAAGCGCTTTTTGCTTGTTTGTTTTTGCAAGCGGAATTACTGCTCCTTGCGGAAGACCACAGACGAAGGACGAGGTTAAGAACGGGGGAAGTACTGCCGCCTACAGGTCTGGCATGTCCTTAACAACGTATTTATCCGGGTACGTGTGGACAGAGTTTTTTTTTTTTAAACGAGGTGGTGTGGATGCAAGTTTTTGGAGGGGTGGATATTCGTTTAAAAAAAACCCCGGCTACGTGTGGACGTCTTATTTGTCGGTATTTCATTGAGTAGCTGCATTGCTCTAATCATCACCCCATGTCCATGTCCAGGTACTTCAAGCATTGTGATGGCAGCTTTGTAAATGGCGTGTGGACTGTTTTCTGGTTTGGCCTGGCAGACATCAGGGATTCCTACGTTCTGGTGGAGCACGCCCAGCTCCTTTCAGACTCATTCCTGAGCTCTTCTCACACTGCCCATCAGCAGGCTAATTCATCTGATGCCTAACAACTGCCCAGCAGCTCATAGCAACTTTAGAGGATTGCTGCTGCTGTGTTTTTAAATCCTTCATCACCAGGATTATTTTTTATTCACTCTATAAAGAGATGGATTCTGTACATTTTCTTTACTTCAACATAAGGGTTACAGTGTTCTGTAGTAATTTAGACATGCAGCTACTGAGCAACACTGGAGAATATTTTCAGTTTGGGCTTAGTCTTAAACATTCATGTGAGACAGACAACAGTATTTCCTTCTGAAAGTAATTCTCCAGTGAGAACATTTGTTTCAGCTGCCTTTCAGTGTGGTCCAGGTAACTAAAGCACAAGGCATCCTGCAGAGCCCTGTAAAATTTCCAGTTTTTTGCTGGAGTTTATGTTTATGTAGTACCTTAAGAATCATTTATTTTCATTTGGCTTGGAAATTTTACCTCTAACGTGTTTTATGTAGTCTGATGGGAGACAGCAGGAGACCGTACGACCTGAAATGTTGGGAACCAGCGATTTTAACAGCACACCAAGATATAGCTCCAATTATTTTTTACCATTCCATTGCTGCAGCCCATTTGAGTTGTCACAAATACAACCATTTTAAAAATCGCAAAAAATTAATGTCTGACATACATGCATCAGGAAGAAGAGTTAATTCTCTCTGAGTGGCTCTCATTGTGGTTTAAACAACTGTCGGTACACATTTTGTGCCGTCTACAAACAAGTGCATTAAATAAGCAAACATATTGTTGGTGCATTTGACAAATGTGTTTGTAAAAGGCAAACAATGTGAAAAGGTGATGCTCGTTCATCAGATGTGTTTCCCCTTACAATAAAGTTAAAAGCTGTGCAAAAATCTGTTTCTATCTTTTAGCATTCATTTTTAATCTGCATCATTTAGAGGGAATGGAGACAAACAGAAACATTAAATCAAAAGAAAAGAAATGACTGTTCTTTTTTATGTTTGCAAAATGTAAATGTAACCGGATTACAGGATACAATAAGATAATTAAAAGAAAAAATAAACAAATGGGCCAATAATTAGGTTCGGGGAGAATTGGAGGTTGTTTAAGAATGACTGGAGTCACGGGTATAGCATGAAACGGTTTATATACTAAATTTTAATAATAATGGGAAATATAACATAAAGATAGCACACAAAAACAGATGAAAACAATCGACAATAGTAAAATGGTCGGTATGAGATTTGATCATATGAGTCACAAGTCAGCCGGCGTCAAGTCAAATCCCCACGCTTGGGGTGAAAGTCAGAGTCCGGTGGTGCGATTTTTTCCTACCGCACCGTTGAGATTGTTCACAGAAGAGAGCAGTCTGCTCTTCAGTTACTTGAGATGTCCTGGTTCGTTCAGTGGTTAAGGCTCGCCATCTCCCTCGTCAGGAAGAAATCCAGTTCTCGTTCCAAGTGAGTGATCATAGGAGTCGGGATCAAACCCAAGGAAAAAAAAAACCCAGCCTGTAAACAACAGGACTGTTAGCGAGTTGGCATCGACCCTTCTCGTCACATCACAGCATAAAGTCTTACAGACTTAACAAATGCTTCACTCTATTGGCATAGCCAATCATGTTTGGGTTCACAGTTCAACTAACATAACATCAATTTGATTGTCTATTAAAATAATTCTCAGTAGCTCTGGAAATATAATTACATATGACAACAATTGTTCAGCTCAATAGGCTCAGTTAGATTCTATTACTCTACACTATTCAACAAGAAATACATTCATGACAACAAGGATACATTTAGTTGTGTTTCTATACAGCATTGTGACACCTTGTATATCTGTAACACAATAAATAAATAAATAAATAAATAAATAAATAAATAAATAAATAAAATGTTCTATAACAAAATTCAACAAAATATAAATTCTGGTCCTTTGGTCCACCTTTGTAAAATAATTCCTCCCTAATCAGTTAGCTTTTATTTATTTTTATTTATCTATTTTTTTTTATTATTAAATGTTTGGTTAAGGGACGCATTGCTAATTCTATGGCGTTAGCTATAACGCCCCTGAGGACCTTGTACATCTAGGCCGTACCACCATTAACTGGCGGTTTGAGCCGTTAACTCCTGGGAATCCTATATGCCGTACCGCCGTTAACTGGCGGTTTGAGCCGTTAACTCCTGGGAATCCCATATGCCCTACCGCCGTTAACTGGCGGTTTGAGCCGTTAACTCCTGGGAATCCCATATGCCCTACCGCCGTTAACTGGCGGTTTGAGCCGTTAACTCCTGGGAATCCCATATGCCCTACCGCCGTTAACTGGCGGTTTGAGCCGTTAACTCCTATATGCCCTACCACCGTTAACTGGTAGTTTGAGATGTTAACTCCTGGGATCTAACGTCTAGCAGCCCACTGCTGTCACCTCGGTTGCTGTAATTAGCTTTTTGAATTTAATAATTTACTGAATTTAATCTCATTCACTCACCAACGCGCTCCAACGGTTCCCTCCTACAGAGGATTGGTTCACTCTGTCGTCTCCACACAAATCTATAAGAATGGAATTAATTTGATAAGCTATTTAAGTTTCCTTTTTTTTTTTAAGTTGCATCGTTAGCTTTTTCTCTTCTTTTTTCTTTACTCACCGCGTTGGTTCCAAGTTCCTAGCTCTTATTAGAAGGAGTCAAGTCCGCCTCTCCCTCTATCTATGCGGCACCCAAATCAGGGTTCTTCACGGCCTCGACCGTTGTTTTTTTTTCTCTCTCTCTCTCTCTCTAACCGCTCAGTCTTTGCTTTCTGTATCTGCGTGCTGCACAGCTGTTTGTCTCTCCTCTCGCTCAGCTGCGTCGCACGGTTTTATTTCGCGGAGGCGGGACTTATTTCTCTCAGCCAATGAAATTTCAGATTCCCACCTGGACCAATAGTATACAGCTTTCCTCTTCTGTTTCTGTTAGGGATGTTCAAGATTCTTGTTTTAACCGATGTTTAATATTAAACTCGTTATTTTAGTTATTCACCCTTCCAATAATTCATTATGAAATTATCTATTAGTTAATTAGATATCTATTAATTAGTATTGTTAATTTCCTTAATTTATATTTTATATTTTATCTAAATTGAGGATGGATCATATTAGTAAGCCAATTAGTTAATACCTCATTAAGGTTCTAGCTTCTGGGTTACATCCTCCCCCATTAAATATCATGCACGTCCCTGTGCATTGTTTCTACGGGGTACACAACTTCTTGAGTAAGAGAGTCAATAAAAGCTTTATTAAGTCCTTGGAAAAGGGACCTAACTACGGTCACTAGTGGATTGCCCAATTGAGAGTAAGTTAGTCTTTGAGGAGGCTGACTACTTCGTTCAGATCTCCTGACATACATCTTTGGTTGCACAGTATCATGCTCATCCGTTTCGGTTTGATTCTCAACTGAGACAGGACGAAGTGAGCTCTCTGTTTCCGACAGAGCTGATGAGCTATTCTCTAAGACTTTGGTCTTTTCAGATGTATGTGTCTGATCGTGTATGATGGGTTCAAAACTTACATCACGTTGCTGCGACTTTAGGACACCATCCAATTGAGGTAGGTTTGTGTTAGTTTCATCCCCCGTTTCTACGTCAGGTAAGTATACTTCGTTTTTTTTCGTTTTTTCAGGTAAGTATGTTGCTGCTTCTTTCACTCTTTCAGGTAAGAATGTCGCAGTTTCACTCATTCTGTCAGGTAAGAATGTTTCGGTGTTGATGCCTTTGTCAAGTAAGGACAATTCAGCATTTTCATTACCAGCTAAGGTTGGTTCCTTGCGATCCCCTGTGTGTAAGGATAGTGTGTTTTGTTGTTGAATATTATTTGAATCTGCTATGAGTTCCCTATTTGGCAAGGTGACCGCTATTTGATAGGATGGTCGGTTTAGCACTTGTGGAAGATCAGAGTAATAAAACTCATCTACCTCTTCGTCAAGTGGCTCATCTGGGTCAGGTTCTAAGGCTGAACTCTGTCTTGTATGAGGTCTGCTAGGTTTCGTAACGCGTTCTGTTTCATTTTCTAATGAAGAGAGAAAACCACAAGGCAGTAAAAGATCTCTGTGGAGTGTTCTGTTGGGTCCTTCTCCGTTCTCTGGTTTTACAGTGTATACTGGCAAGTTTTCCATCTGTTTGAGAACTATATACACTGTTTGCTCCCATTTGTCTGCTAATTTATGCTTTTCTCTTAAGCGAAGATTTCGGACTAAAACACGATCTCCCACACCTAGTGTGGACTCACGAATGTTTCTGTCGAACCGTTCTTTGTTCTTCCTCGCTGTTTTTTGAGAGTTTTTTATGACAATGTCATAACTCTGTTCCAGATGACTCTTCAGTTCTTTAACATACTGAGAATGAGTTATAGAGGGCTTGTTCAAATGCGGTAACCCAAAGGCAATATCTATAGGCAACCGAGGCTGCCTACCGAACATTAGCTCGTAGGGAGAGTATCCCGTCACGTCATTTTTTGTACAATTGTACGAGTGAGTAAGTGGTTTTACAAAATCGCGCCAGTGATGTTTCTCAGTGGCTTGTAAAGTTCCCAACATGCTGAGTAATGTACGATTGTACCGTTCAACGGGGTTGCCACGAGGGTGATAAGGGCTCGTTCTGACTTTACGGATACCAAGTAAAGAACAAAGTTCCTTGATTGTACGTGATTCGAAATCCCGTCCCTGATCACTATGAAGACGCTCAGGAAACCCGTAGTGGACTAAAAAATGTTCCCACAGGTTCTTCGCGACGGTGGTGGCTTTCTGATCTTTGGTTGGGATGGACACTGCATACTTTGTAAAATGGTCTGTAATCACTAAGACATCTTTAGTGTTCTTACTGTCTGGTTCTATGGAGAGAAAATCCATGCAAACTAACTCCATAGGTCTGGTGGTGGTAATACTCACCATTGGAGCAGCTTTGTCAGGGAGGGCCTTCCGACGGATACATCTTTCGCAAGTTTTAACTTTGATTACGATATCACTAGCCATTCTTGGCCAGTAAAAACGGGACCGAATGAGATCTGTCGTACGTTCAACCCCAAGATGCCCCATATCATCATGTAGGCTTTGCATGACTGTTGAACGTAATGAATCAGGCAAGACTAACTGCAATGATGTCTCTGGTCCTAATTGGCGTCTCCGGTACAGTAAATCATTTTGAAACTCAAACCGTTTCCACTCTCTCAAAAGGTTAAGAACCACCGGGGGTTCTGCAATAGTATCAGTTGGCGGTTTATTGTCAGTCATAAGCAGCTGAATGACTCGGCCAATGGTTGGATCTTTCCTCTGCAAGGAGACAAGGTCAGCATGGTTATACTTGGGCACAGCAAAGAAACTGTCACTATTGTCTTCCAACTGGAATAGGTCTGGAATGGCCGCTGCAGACATGGCAAGTGACTGAACTAAACCACAAGGAGAATCAGCCTCATCCAAGACCATGTGCTTTTGGCATGTTGCCTTCACTGCTTCGGCTTGAAGTTGAAGCTCGACTTCTTTGACAGAGGATAAAAGATGAGATCGGAACTCATCTAGTCGTTGGCATTCCTCAGTGAATTTTGAGTTGTCTTCAGGTTTATCATGCAGCCTCCTAGACAGGCCATCCGCGTCAACGTTCTGTGTACCTGCACGGTATCTGATGTCAAAATTATAGGTGGACAACGCAGCTAGCCAACGATAGCTCGTTGCATCGAGTTTTGCCGTTGTTAAGAGGTAAGTTAACGGATTATTATCAGTAATGACAGTGAATGTGTTCCCATACAAATAGTCATGAAACTTATCTGTTATGGCCCACTTTAAGGCTAGAAACTCCAACTTGTGCGCAGGGTACCTAGTTTCACTAGAGCTTAAACCGCGACTTGCATAAGCGATTACCTGTGTGACACCGTTTTGCACTTGGTATAGCGCTGCACCGAGTCCGGTCGTACTAGCATCTGTGTGTACTAGATATGGGAGTTTTGCGTCAGCGTAGCCAAGAACTGGCGAAGTGGTAAGTTTTTCAATAATAGTTTGAAAGGACTTCTCACAGTCTTGGCTCCAACGATTCCCAAAGGGTTCTTTGGGGTTCAAGTACTTTGATCTACATGGTGGTGTTTTAAAGTTTTTCCGTTTGGGTGGATAACCAGCCGTGAGAGATGTTAGTGGCTTGACAATATTTGAGTAATCTTTAACGAAGCGTCGGTAATAACCGGTGAATCCTAAGAAAGATTGGAGTTCCTTCAAAGTCTGAGGCTTCGGCCATGTTTTGAGTGCTTCCACCTTATCTGGATCGGTTTTTATGCCATCTCGAGATACTATATGTCCAAGATAACGCACAGATGTCTGGAAAAAACGACACTTATCTGGTGATAGCTTGAGTCCGTATTCTCTAAGCCGTTCAAGAACGTGAGAAAGTCTGGTTTCGTGTTCTTCCAAGGAGTTGGAAAAGACGATCAAGTCGTCTAGGAAAACTAACACTTCCTTCAGATTAATGTCCTTCATACACTTTTCCATAACCCGTTGGAAAGTGCTTGGAGCATTTGTTATTCCTTGTGGCATACGGTTAAATTCATAAAACCCAAACGGGCAAACAAAAGCAGTTTTAGGTTTATCCTTTTCACACATCTCTATTTGATAGTAACCTGACTTGAGGTCCATCACAGAAAACCACTGTGATCCAGCGAGAGCAGAAAAGGACTCCTCCAAGTTAGGCAGGGCATATGCGTCGCGAATGGTTTGCAGATTAAGCTTTCTATAGTCTATACATAGACGTACCTCACCATTCTTTTTCCGAACTACCACTATTGGTGAGGCAAATGGAGACTCCGACTCTCTTATTATACCGGTTTCCAAGAGGGCTTCCAAATGTTTTCTCACGGCTTCATAATCATGTGGATGGATCGGCCGAGATTTCTGTTTGAATGGGGTCTCGTCTTTTAAGTTGATGTGATGTCTTATCTGTTGTGTATGACCAAAATCAAGATCGTGGTGCGAAAACACATCGGAGTAAGTGTTAAGTTTGTTGGTGATCCTCCCTTTCCATTCTTCGGACAAGGGCGAAGTACCGAAGTCAAAACTGAGAGGAGGGTTTGAAGGTGAAGTCTGTTGCTGCGAACTACACGCCGCAAGTACTTTCTGATCACTTTTGTCAGGTTCTGGATATGGCATAACACGATCGGCTTTAACTAACTCAGCGATCACACAGTTTGTGGGTAATGTGATGTCATGGTTAGTTTCGTTTCTTAGTACAACAGGTACTTTGTATGGACCATGTGAAGGTAAGGAAATGAGGCAACAGTCTACAATTATACCCCCTGGTAGAGAACCATTGGTGGGTTGTTCAATGAGTGCATAAGGCTCATGCTTGTTTTGGCTGGGTTGCATAAACCCTTCTAGTAACAGTTTTTTATTTGCAGGGAGAACTTCTTGGGTTCTCCCTCGAAGCTTCACCACACCAACTCGTCCATCTTTGCTTTGTTTTTTTCTGACTGCTAAGGCTTTTAGCACGTGTTGGTACCCATAAGAGAGTGCCTTGGAATCAGGTAAGTTATTGGCAGACAATTGCTCATACAAAGGATCGAGTGTGTTTGTGCCAATGAGTAGTGGTGTATCAGAGTTTGAGCTTATATCCGGAACCACTAACGCAAGGGTAGGTAACTCAAGTCCAGACTGATCGAGCTCTTTTGGAAATGTGACACTTATCTCTATGTATCCTAAATAAGGAACTGCTTGACCGTTTGCGCCCTCGACTTCTAACAGATTACTGATGGGTTTAATTGAGAGGTCAGGTAAGTGTTCTTGGTAAAAAGAATTGGCAATGGTGGTTACCTGGGACCCTGAATCCAGTAAACAATTACATTCAACACTGTTAACTGAGACTGTAGCTGTGCATCGCCCACCCACTAATCTTTTGGGAAGTTTTGGCACTGAATGAGCATGAACTGGCTTGCAAAAAAGTCTCTCTGTCCTTTCCTTAGAGGGACTTGGTTCTACTTTAGCACCTATCTGTCCCACGATAGGAGCTTCTACCGGTTTAAAGGAGGAGACTGAGCAATTGGCTTTGACATCTCCCACTCGCGCTGCTTCTGTCTAAGAGCAAGTCTTTTAGTTGCAACTAGTGCTGGATTTGGCTCGTTGCTACAGCTAGAAGCTATGTGCCCATCTTCTCCGCACTTAAAACAGTATCCAGGCTTTGGTCTGGGCACCACTGCTGTTATCTGCTGAATCTGTTTGGGCTCATCTGGAATTTTAGTCCCCACACGGGGTTTTGACTCTTTTTGAGTTTTCTTTGCCTTTTTATCTGTGTTGTTAACCTTAAGCTGTGCAATTTGGCTCCTGAGCTCAGCGATTTGTTTGCGTAAGTCATCACAGTTATCATCTATTTCCAGTTCACAAGTGTTTTTACTCTGAGAGCATGTTGTTTGCACATTTGAATACACTCTAGTTCGTTGTGCCCCTAAGTGTTGTTTCATGCGTGCTGCTTTAGTAGCCTGTTTGTCTTCTTCAGTGCGCAGTTTGAGGAGAAGTGCTGTAAAATGAGGCGGGTTGTCTTTCTTTTGTTCGAGTTGCAGGTTTGAAATCAGCGAGCTGTCCCAACAGCCTCTGCAAAACTGCTTGAGCAGCTGCTGGTCGGCGTCACTGGAGGAAATTCCATTCCTCTGAATAACTAGGTTTAACAAGGTGTATAACCTCTGAAAGTAATCGGAAGGTTTTTCACCACTGTCCTGGTTTGTGTTTAAGAAGCGAGCAAAGAGCTCGTCGCCGTCTTCGACAGCTGCGTAAGCTGAATCGAGATGTTCAAGGTACGTTTCCGGGTCGGATTTTGGACTAAGAGCTTTAACGATGCTCGCTGCTGGGGCTGACAGACTCTCCACGATTCTTCGTACAATTTGGGACTTGGTGAGTGAAGGATCATTTATGCATAACACTACACTACTACGCCAAGTATCATAGTCAGTTTCAAAAGAAGGGTGTGGAACTCGCCCTGAGAACGGTTTTAGTCTGTATTGTGAAGTAGGCGGAGGGATAACCTCACTGCTTTTAACAATGTGTTCCACAATAACTCGCTGAACCTCAGGTGTGTTTAAAAGATTTGGTGGAATGCAAGGGTTTTGTTTTCCAGTCTCTGTAGGTGGACAATTGTCCTTTGAGTTGTTCATATAGTTAACTTCTGGTGTTAAAGGCAGGGAATATGTAACTTGGTCACTATGGAGCATTGGCTCTGGTTCAGTGACTGGTTCAGATGCATGGGTATCCCTTCCTAAAGATTCCCCAATTTTTGCCAGTTCCTCCATTAGAAGGTCTTTAAATGATTGATTGCTACGCGCAGCTATGTCCCTGAGCTCTGACAGATAGGCATCAGTGGCAGATGTGCTAGTTTCTAGACTGTACGCGCTGGCTAGGTCTTGAATATGAAAGAAAACATCTGGGTTCCTAGTACAAGGTTTGTCATAGGGTAAACATTGTTTCTTTAATTCCTTAACAGTGGCTTCATGTTGAAACTCCACAATAATCTGATCACAGTTTGGTAACTTAATGCGCCTGTTAACTGGTCCGAATCCTTCCATAAACCCAAAGACTTCGTTATCAAGGTCTGTATCAGTTAACCCACTGATTAAAACAGCATTTGAAACTTTGACCTTTTCTGTTTTCACAACTTCCATTTTAAAACACTCAAAAGTACCAATAATGCCAAAATGGCAAACCACTGTGACCTCCAGGCACTCTTATGATGTCAGTCAATGGTTAGCTAAGGTAACAACTCTACAATTCTCCTGGCTGGCTCGCCAAGTTTTATGTAACCGGATTACAGGATACAATAAGATAATTAAAAGAAAAAATAAACAAATGGGCCAATAATTAGGTTCGGGGAGAATTGGAGGTTGTTTAAGAATGACTGGAGTCACGGGTATAGCATGAAACGGTTTATATACTAAATTTTAATAATAATGGGAAATATAACATAAAGATAGCACACAAAAACAGATGAAAACAATCGACAATAGTAAAATGGTCGGTATGAGATTTGATCATATGAGTCACAAGTCAGCCGGCGTCAAGTCAAATCCCCACGCTTGGGGTGAAAGTCAGAGTCCGGTGGTGCGATTTTTTCCTACCGCACCGTTGAGATTGTTCACAGAAGAGAGCAGTCTGCTCTTCAGTTACTTGAGATGTCCTGGTTCGTTCAGTGGTTAAGGCTCGCCATCTCCCTCGTCAGGAAGAAATCCAGTTCTCGTTCCAAGTGAGTGATCATAGGAGTCGGGATCAAACCCAAGGAAAAAAAAAACCCAGCCTGTAAACAACAGGACTGTTAGCGAGTTGGCATCGACCCTTCTCGTCACATCACAGCATAAAGTCTTACAGACTTAACAAATGCTTCACTCTATTGGCATAGCCAATCATGTTTGGGTTCACAGTTCAACTAACATAACATCAATTTGATTGTCTATTAAAATAATTCTCAGTAGCTCTGGAAATATAATTACATATGACAACAATTGTTCAGCTCAATAGGCTCAGTTAGATTCTATTACTCTACACTATTCAACAAGAAATACATTCATGACAACAAGGATACATTTAGTTGTGTTTCTATACAGCATTGTGACACCTTGTATATCTGTAACACAATAAATAAATAAATAAATAAATAAATAAATAAATAAAATGTTCTATAACAAAATTCAACAAAATATAAATTCTGGTCCTTTGGTCCACCTTTGTAAAATAATTCCTCCCTAATCAGTTAGCTTTTATTTATTTTTATTTATCTATTTTTTTTTATTATTAAATGTTTGGTTAAGGGACGCATTGCTAATTCTATGGCGTTAGCTATAACGCCCCTGAGGACCTTGTACATCTAGGCCGTACCACCATTAACTGGCGGTTTGAGCCGTTAACTCCTGGGAATCCCATATGCCCTACCGCCGTTAACTGGCGGTTTGAGCCGTTAACTCCTGGGAATCCCATATGCCCTACCGCCGTTAACTGGCGGTTTGAGCCGTTAACTCCTGGGAATCCCATATGCCCTACCGCCGTTAACTGGCGGTTTGAGCCGTTAACTCCTATATGCCCTACCACCGTTAACTGGTAGTTTGAGATGTTAACTCCTGGGATCTAACGTCTAGCAGCCCACTGCTGTCACCTCGGTTGCTGTAATTAGCTTTTTGAATTTAATAATTTACTGAATTTAATCTCATTCACTCACCAACGCGCTCCAACGGTTCCCTCCTACAGAGGATTGGTTCACTCTGTCGTCTCCACACAAATCTATAAGAATGGAATTAATTTGATAAGCTATTTAAGTTTCCTTTTTTTTTTTAAGTTGCATCGTTAGCTTTTTCTCTTCTTTTTTCTTTACTCACCGCGTTGGTTCCAAGTTCCTAGCTCTTATTAGAAGGAGTCAAGTCCGCCTCTCCCTCTATCTATGCGGCACCCAAATCAGGGTTCTTCACGGCCTCGACCGTTGTTTTTTTTTCTCTCTCTCTCTCTCTCTAACCGCTCAGTCTTTGCTTTCTGTATCTGCGTGCTGCACAGCTGTTTGTCTCTCCTCTCGCTCAGCTGCGTCGCACGGTTTTATTTCGCGGAGGCGGGACTTATTTCTCTCAGCCAATGAAATTTCAGATTCCCACCTGGACCAATAGTATACAGCTTTCCTCTTCTGTTTCTGTTAGGGATGTTCAAGATTCTTGTTTTAACCGATGTTTAATATTAAACTCGTTATTTTAGTTATTCACCCTTCCAATAATTCATTATGAAATTATCTATTAGTTAATTAGATATCTATTAATTAGTATTGTTAATTTCCTTAATTTATATTTTATATTTTATCTAAATTGAGGATGGATCATATTAGTAAGCCAATTAGTTAATACCTCATTAAGGTTCTAGCTTCTGGGTTACATCAAGTAAAAACTTTCAGAAATAAAGTCTGTTTTCAAAGCACATGCAAGTCATTCTGTCACACCCTGTCCTGTCTCCCCGTTTGAAGGACGTAATTTTCACTTTGGAAGTGGGGGGGGACACGGAGGGGGGGGGGGGGGGTTCTTGACAGTATGCTCTAATGGGAAACAGGCTTCAACACAAACGGTTGTTTTCCGCTTGGTCCTAGAGCTCAACTAGTGTCAGTTTGATATAGCGTAATATTGTTTTTGGATGGTAAAAATTGCAGGGGTCAAAACTTGACTTTGGAAAAAGTGGGGGGGACATGTCCCCCCTATTCCCCCCCCCCCCCCCCCCCCCCAAAAAAAATTACGTCCATGGGTTCAGCCATGTGTCCCTGTTAGTTGCTCCCACCTGCCTCTCGTTTTCCAATCACCCCAGCTCCCAGCCCTCGTGTATTTAAACCCCTTCAGTTCTGTGTCTCGTGTTGGATCATTGTTTCAGTGTCAGCGTGTTTATTACTAAAGCCTTTAACCGTTCATGTCTGATTGCCTACCTTCTTCACCCACGTGTGGATCCTCACCTCCGCTTCACACTCCAGCACGCCTGACACATTCCTAGCACTTCCTGAACCAGAGGAGAGGTTGCTGCTGTTTGAGAGAAGAGGAAGTAAAATTATTAATACATGTATTCAATAAATCATCAACGACCACATTCATGGACATTAAAACCATTACCCTTATTTCAGAGACTAGAGTACAGTGATGCATTGGAATATAATTGACCTGAAAGCTTTGAATGTTCCCGATTTATATGTTTTTTGTATTTTTCTTGTCTATCTCGTGCTTTTCATTGTCTAATATTGAGGAAGAAGCCCTAGCATAAAAGCCCAGACTGCAACCTCTAGCAGCACCACTGTTGTTACATATTTTAATTCTTCCAGTGTTTCCTCTGTGGAGTCCTCTGCCTCAGGACCGGTGGTCGGTGGCGGCGACTGGGGCACTCCTTGGGTTGTGCCCAGGTAGTGGTGGGGGTTGCCACCCTCCCTCCCAGGTCGGCCTGGATTGGTGTCTTGGCTGCTGCCGTGGATCTGCTGCTGTCGAGGCAGATGGCTCCCTTGATGGCGTGTCTTTCATTACCTGTCCACTCTGAGCTCAGCCTAGTGTTTACTGTGGTCCAGGGGCGGATTTAGGACTGAAGAAGATCCGGGGCTTAACACACACACGCACGCATGCGCGCGCGCACACACACACACACACACGTGACACGCACTAGTCAACATCATATATATTTGTCTTGTACCACATAATTTTTAATCTGAAGCTACATATTAAGCATATTCAGGACAGAGTATTGTTCCTGTTAGTGTTTAGTGTGAGATGATAGTAAATATTCCCTTTCTTTCTCCAACAACTTTACCTGATAGTAAGCTAACTTTAGGCAAACCAGCAGCACAACAAATATTTTCAAATAAGACTCACAAACCTGAATCAACACCAGTCTCATCAAAGCTGGGGTTCTGTCGTTGTACTTTTTGTCTAAAAAAACGTCCTTATGTCCATCTTCACTCATGCGTTTCAGGCAGAGAGTGTAGAAGAAGCCGACAGCTGAAGGGCTTCTTCTTCAGTGGTGGAGGCTCAGGCAGGCTGTATACAAGCTACTGCCAGCTGCTCCCTCTCTGTTGGACTGTGGTACTGCATGTTACTTCCGCGATTGAGATCCGGGGCTTTTCATAAAACATTCGGGGCTTGAACCCAAGTAGCCGGGCCTAACGCCGCCCCTGCTGTGGTCTTTTAATGTGTTATGCATACGAGTGTGTGTACCTGTGTGTATGTGTGTGTGTGTGTGTGTGTGTGTGTGTGTGTGTGTGTGTGTGTGTGTGTGTGTGTGTGTGTGTGTGTGTGTGTGTGTGTGTGTGTGTGTGTGTGTGTGTGTGTGCCTTGGAATGGTTTGTGGATTGGGGGGGTGAAACCGTCATAATTGTTTTGTGTGGGAAAGGGAGGGAATGTGGGTTATATGGTTCATTTTAATATGTTAAGCACTTAGTGTTGCTTGCTTTGCATGAAAAGTGCTACATAAATAAAGTTTGATTTGATTTGATTTGATTTGATTTGGTGGAACACCAAACTTTAACAGATCAGCATTGGCTAACCTGCAGTGTAATCTCTCCTAGTAGCGGTCCAGGTCTTAATCTATCTAATCACATTTTTTTTAATATACTCTTCTAATTTTTATAAAATGTTTGGATCATTTTTTAAATATTTTATTTTTTAAATTGTTATTTTTGTGAAGCACCTCATGATTTTTATTTTGAGAGGTGCTATAAGATAATTTCTTCTTATGAGGTTGAATCACACAAACATGAGATTTAAAATCTTATTTGTAGTAAATCATGACCAGTTGTTCCTTTTGAGTGGCAATGATCAGCTTCTTTTTGTTCCGCTACATCTTATTTGCTTCATAAATATTGCCTTATGCCGAGGCTGTCGGAATGAATTCCACATGGAGCTTGTGCATATTAAGAGGTTTGTGTAGATTGGATGCTGAGCTCGTGCACATAAGGAGCGACATTCATTCAATGTGAGTCAGTGAAACAGTGCCCTCTGGAGAATCTGATGGTAACAGAATATGGTGTAACCTGTCAACATGCCACTGTGTGATTCTGTAGTCACAGAGCTCTCACAGTTAATGTAGATTTCAGAATCAGATCATGTCTGTTTAGGATTCAGACAATTATCTCTAATTTTACATCCTGCCTGCTACAGACGACAAATGTGAATATGGATAACTGATTGAAAAACAACAGATTTACTTTTAACTCAAGAGCAATTACAACTGAGTATTATGGAAGGCCAACGTGGTGGAAAACAGAGCTGCACTAAAAAATTTCTGCTTTTCCCTTCAGTGGTTGCCACAGCAAATCACCTATCTGCATTTAGACCTTGCCCAACCCTTTAAAAACAACCCAAAACAGCTCAAGTTTACAGCAGCAACTCACACAAAAGCAACAAACCAATATTTAAAGATACGTTAAAAAAAACAAATTGCATAGAAACAGGAAAAAGATCAGATTAATGATAGCAGTGATTATTGCACTGGATGACTGTCTTTGGTTGTGCACTGTTTAAACAATTTGAGGCTACTTTTAAATATGTTAGTAATATTAACCCTTTTTATGAATGTACTTCATGTATGAGTGAGTTTGTGCAGATAGATAAATTAAGAAAATGACAAATACAGAAAAAAGGAAATGTAAAAACGGTTATTTAAAAAACTCAAAACACTGCTTGGACGTGTTTTCTCCTTCTTATTTTAATGCGTGGCTGAAGTATTGGATCGGGACTCTGTGTCAGCAGATACTCAATAAGTCGGACTCCGACCAGGACAAAAAATTATTTTTTAATTAAAAGTTAGTTTAATTCTTTTTTTATTAAATAACATTAACATCTATAAATAACACAAAATAAAATATTTTTGCTTAGTTTGTTGTTATTTTGCTTTAACCAAGTGATCTCTCTTTATCTGAATTTTTAGAAATGTATTGAATCGTGAATCTGTTTAAAAAATCTTGCTCTATGTGTGCCCCTTTTTAACTTTGAGCACCCGGCCCTTCAAAAGTCTCTGCACAGCCCTGTTCCTTATCGCGGATGTGACAAATAGCCTGAGACTTCCATCTTGAAGTCCACAGGAAACCAACTCACAAAGACCAGCATTTGCATTTCGACTCACATCACCCACCGGAGCACTAAATGTCAGTCATCAGGACTTCACACCATCGGGCTGGGAATATTCCCTCTAAGACTGAAGGAAAGCAAAAAGAAGAGAAAGACATCAGGGAAGTTCTCCAGAACTGCAGATACCCTACCGGGCCTTTGTGAAATCAGTTGATCCCAGCCTTACAGCCCCACCCTCAGCTCCTCCTCTCTTCCCTTTTTTGGAATTGTCTGGGCTTGACGGAACCTGTGACACGGTCAAAATGGCGGTGGTGGCCACCTCCCATTTGGCCTCATATTGGATATTGGAGCCTATGGAAAGGAGATGTCCAGTGTATTTATGTCAATGGTATAAATGAATTCTCAAACTGCTGATTGAAACATGTGCCCCTGTTCTAATAAGCCATTTTATGTCCACTTTGATGTGTCAGAAACCATTAGTTCATTCGCATGAAAATGGCAGCATTCTATTTTTCTGTGAATAAATTCGCTCTGCAGTTAAAAAAATACAGCATTCATTGCTGTTTTTTTTCTAACTGGAGAGCGAATTTTCAGAGCGGCAGATTAAATTTACAAACGCTTTATTAATTGGGGGCGTTTATTTAATCTGCTGCTCTGAAAATGCACTCTGCAGTTAGAAAATTAGAATGCTGCTTTTTTTTCTAATCGCACAAGAGCGCATTTTCAGAGCAGATTAAATTTACAAACGCATCCAATTAATATAGTGTTCGTAAATTTCATCTGCCGCTCGAAAAATACTCTGTTAGAAAAAAAAGCTGCATTGATGCCGTTTTTCTTTCTTGTCTTTTTTCTTTTTTTTTACTGCAGAACGCTTCCCACAGATCATTAGAATGCGGAGCATTCTATCACGCTAAAACATTATGAAAGGTTTAAAAAAAAAGTCGGGCTCGGGTCGGGCCAGAGAATCCTGAAAACCTTTTCGGACCGGGTCGGGCTGGGGCTCCACCCCCTCGGGCCGGGCCGGACACGGGCTCAGATTTTAGGCCCGTGCAGGGCTCTACACACACATACACACACAAATCTTTAGTTACACACACACACAAATCTAGATAATCTAGATACACATGCACAAATCTAGTTACACACACACACACACACACACACACACACACACACAGATCTTTTGAGACTTTTTACTCCCCATACTTCTCCATCTATGACAAGCCTGCACTGAAGTTTCACTTCGGTTCAGTCTTTTTTCTTTTACTTCATTGACAACCCTGTACATGTGTGCACCAGAGCAACCAGGAAAACATGGAATGGATTTCAGCAGCATGCTTAATTTTTAATGGATCAGGTGGAATGGATTTCTTTGAGAACGCTCAAAAGAGTGCAAGGCAGACTAAATGTGGAGGGGGACAGGTCCCCTTCCAACATAATGCTTCCACACCTATGGTTAAACCAACAACAGCCTTCCCTGTAGCGAGTCGATATGGGTGAGTCCATGAACGTTAAGTGACAGACGAAGATCTGTCAGGATTTTCTGTTCATAGAGTTTCACCCTCTACCTTCTGACAGAAGCTAATGCAGGAAATTTATACAGGACATATTCAGGCTGCATGTTGAACTCAGAGTGACCGATCATTTTCCAAAATAAAAGGTAAGAAACAGTTTTCCAATTAAGGACCTCTTTAAAATAGATCAGAACTAACAATTAAGCCAACAATACTGACTTTACCCTTGTTCTATTCCACCTAAAACACTGTCTTCACAGCAACCTTATATTTTGCAGAAAAAGGCAGCTAACTCAAAGATCTGAGTGGCGTGAAGAATCCAGTGTTGCATTGAAAAACCATGAAAATAGTACAAAACACAGCAAGAATTTATCACCATGGAAAGAATTGGTAGCTTGATGTGAAAAAGTTAGTTTGTTGGGTTTATATGTCTATATATATATATATATATATATATATATATATATATATATATATATATATATATATATATATAATTGAGCTTTAACTGAATTGTCACATATTGCTGCTGTTTATTACAATTGATTAAATAAATGTACAGTTGACATGAAGTCTTTTGTGGTTGTGAGTTTTTCTGGTGTGTTTTCTTTGGTAATGATGGTGGTAGGATTGTAAATGTTTAAGGACACTTCACTGAATTGTTCTGCAGATGTTTTCATGTGCAATGTCATTGTGAATATTAAAATTACAAGATGTTCATAATTTGTTGAGATAACAGAGTGAAATTTTCGAGAAACTTCATGACACTGGAGGCCTATAAATTATTAAGCCCAAGACCTTGGGTGTGCTTTTCAACTCATAGCAAAGGCACTCAAAGGAGTAAAAATCACCACACAATATGTGTTTAGTTCTAAAAATAGCAGCCACTCCTCTCTTCTGTTACACTTAGCCTCCCCGGAATTACTGCCTCTGTTGAGCCTTCTTCACCAACTGGTGAGGTCATCGATGATGTGGACTCCTCGGTGCTAAAAGCAGTTTGCCTTCTCCACCTCAAGGTGTGGAATATAAGGTGGTTTATAAAATCTTCCTTCCTTCGTCGTGTCCGCCATCATCTCCTTGGTCTGGTCTGCATTGAGAGTCCATGCAATTTGTCACTAGAGTGTCCGCATCCCTCCTGTAGCCTGCCTCTTCCCTGTTAGACATTGGGATTGTCTACAGACTTCAGGATGTTGTCAGAGAGAGATACAGCACAGTCATGGATGAACAGCCCTGCAAGGAACCAATTTTTGTAGTAATGATGGCTGAAGTCCTGTTGCCAACCCTGACCAACTAGTCAGCATGTCAGAAAGGGTTTCACAGGAAATGAAAGTTTTTGGATGTTTTGCTCTGCCTTTGTGTTTGACTTCCTGTCTGGCTTGATCTGAACTTTTTGAGTTTGATGTGTTTTGGAAGCGCAGCGTGTAAAAAGTAGACTCAACCCCTTCGCTAATGGGCCACTTCCAGAACGTTACACTTAGCTGCCGGTGGAAAGAACTCTGCCCTCTATGGGGCCTAATTGCTGCGTAGTATGTTTCGTGGCCGTTTCACGCCGCTTTCACATCCAATGGAAGAAGGGGTTAGGCTTGCATGCACACAGACGGGTCAGTGGTGTCTGCTCTGGATGTGGGATGGCACCACTCCCTCGAAGTACTTTATGACTGGAGAGAGTGCCCCTGGCTTGTTGTCATTCAGGAAGGATGGCTGATCCGTACATCTGTTTATCAAATGCAGGGTTTTGTTTGTCGCTGAAGCATGAAGGCATTTGAATGTCCGTGTGTTTTTTAACTTGGACTTCATTGTCATCTGTCCTTCAAGTACAGAATAAACTGTTTGAAAACACATTTAATTAATTTTATTAGTCTAAAACACCACATCACAGATAAGAATAAAATAAAATAAAATGGAAACTAATGTTTAGAAACTGGAAAGTCGCTGTTTTACTGTCACTGTTTTTACAGTCATGTTTGCTTTATTAAGTCAAGTTGTACGAATAGTGCGCACAATTTTGGTTTGTGGTAAAAAGTCAGTGAGGGTTAGTGATCCCATTTAAAACCTTTAAGAACCTATTCTTTTTCCATTTTTATTATGCCTTTAATCAGTAAAAATCTTTAAATTAATTATAAAAAAATCTAACTAAATCAGTAGCCTGTATATCTCAAAATTCCATCATTCCTGGTCTTTCTAAGGACTTTTGTTTTGTGGCGTACCCCAAGGCTCTGTTTTGGGTCCACTGTTGTTACTACTGTACACACACCCTCTTGGACAGAAAACTGATTCTTTTCATAATGTCACCTATATGCAGATGAATTTCAGCTGTACTGCTCCTTTAAGGATTCTGAATTCTACAAACTGTCTGATTTACTAGCTGGCAGGAAGATAACTTCCTTCAGTTAAACTCTGAAAAGACTGAATGTCTGATCATTGCCCCTGAGAGCATGGTTTCCCTGATTAATCCAAAACATGGACATTTATCCTCTGCCGTCAAGATGAACTTACAGTTTTTTTCGATTGTTAAAACTCAAAAATCAGAAATGAGGCACGAATTTCACAACCTCTACTTCAATTCCCAATCGCCTGACTCCATTTATCACTACTTAAGATTTCCTTACCATATTAGCTCTCTGATTGTCCTCCTTTACACTCTGATATCAATTTCACATCACCATGCTGTCAAAACACAGCACACAATTTTCACGTTTACACAACTTGTCAAACAAACTCTCAAAGCTTCAATCAACAACACACAAATATTCAAATCTCTAAACTTTCGGGTCTGGCGAGCAATTTGCAATCAGGGACTGCAGCATAAAAGTAAGTTTCCACAAGGCTACCCAGGTGTGTGAGTGGTTTCAGGACCACCCACGGTTTTCCATTTTATACCTTCCACCTTATTCCCCCTTCCTCAATCCCATTGAGGAGTTTTTCTCAGCCTGGAGGTGGAAGGTGTACGAAAGGAATCCACAGAGCCAGGTCCCACTGTTTCAAGCCATGGAGGAGGCTTGTAGAGATGTGGCCTTTGAGGCCTGTCAGGGCTTCATGAGGCACTCGAGGCAGTACTTCCAGCGCTGTTTGGACCAGGAGGACATCGCCTGTGATGTTGATGAGGCCCTCTGGCCAGACAGAGACCGGCGGCATGATGCCCCATGATTATGCTTGAATGGGAGAGGGGGTGGAGGTGGTTACTGTAACTGTAAAAATAAAATGTTTTGTCTCAAAATTTGTGGGGTGGGGTGGCCGGGGGTGAGGGGGGGTGGTGTGGGGTTGGGGGGGTTGGCTGGGGTAACTGTAAAAATAAAATGTTTTGTCTCAAAATCTCTGTGTGTGTGTGTGTGTGGGGGGGGGGGGGGGGGGGGGGGCTGTAAAAATAAAATGTTTTGTCTCAAAATTTGTGTGATGTCTAATGTTTGTCTCAGAGAAAAGTGGGCACTGTCATACATTCAGTGTGTAATTCATTGTGTTCCATTTAGACAATTGTGTTTTCAGTTTTGATCTTCAGTGTTCTTTCCTTGCTTGGTAGTGTTCACCCAAAGGCTACTTGTGTTTAAGCAATGAATGGTATGTGTGTGTCATGTGAAAATGTGGTTGTGTTTACCAAATGAAAACACGTGTTCCATTTTGGGAACATGTTACGATATGTGGTGGCAGGGTTTTGTTGCAAAGGGAAGCCACGGTTTAGGAATTTGTGTGTTATGTTTGGGGTTTTGTGTGTGCAGTTTTGAAAGAAACGTACAGTTTTGAAAAATGTGTTTTAGCAATCGAAAAAAAACTGTAAGGAATTTGGGTGTTGTTTTTGACCAATCAATGTCTCTTGAAGGCCACTCAGAAACACCTGTCCAAAACTGTTTTTATCACTTAAGAAATATCTCCAAACTGCGAATGTTGGTGTCAAAACATGAACTTGAAATGGTTCTCCATGCCTTTATCTCCTTCCGTCTAGATTACTGTAACACACTCTTCACATGTTTCAACAAAAAAGCCCTTGACCGCCTTCAGTTGGTCCAGAACTCTGCAGCGAGGCTCCTGACTGGAGCAAACAGAATGGCACACATCACTCCTATTCTGATGTCTCTGCACTGGTTACCCGTTAACTTTAGAGTTCATTTTAGAATCCTGACTAGAACTTTCAGGGCTCTACGTGGTCAAGCTCCTCCCTACATTACTGAACTGTTAAAGCCTTGTGCTCCAACCCGAGCCCTCAGGTCCACACACCAGAACCTTCTAGAAGTTCCAAAGACCAGATATAAAAATTGAGGTGATCGCTCCTTCCAGACTGTTGCACCCCGACTCTGGAATGATCTTCCTTTATCCCTATGCAGCATTGACAGTCTGGACACTTTTTAAAAAACAGCTAAAGACCCCTTTATTTAAAGCTGCTTTTACCTAAATCTTTAATTTTCTTATTTTGGACTCAAATTTGTATTTTTTTTCACATGTTTATGAAATTTTATAATTTTATGACTTTATTTTTTCTGATATCAATCTATTTTTGTCTTGAGACCCTTATGATTTTATGACTTTGTGTTTTATTTTGTTTTGATCTATGTGAAGCACTTTGTGAGTCTATGTCTGTGATAAGTGCTATATAAATAAAATTTCCTTACTACTTACTTACTTACAGCTTGGACACCCGGGTGCACAATGAAAACGCACCCGACTCTGAATTCAATGAGCCTTGGAACCTTAAAGATGTGAGGAGTTAACAGTGTTTACATGTAAAGGGGTTTTTCACACCAATGGAGGCTGGTTCTATTAAGGCCGGAGGAAAACATTCAGTGAGTCAGTCTCATTGGAAACTGTGTTATCTAGTCCTGCTGCCAGTGGGATCTGACAGTAATAACTCAGGAGTGATGGTGGAATAGTGTTGGTGTTTGCTGGGTGTGTACATGTAAAGTATCAGCAATATTCTGAGGAGTTATTATTCCTATTTCATGTTGTGTGATGGACTGGCCTCATGTCCAGAGTGCTGTTCATCTATTTGTAACAATCCTCATCGATCAATGGATGGAGGTTGTGTGAACATATCATTGTTCTGCGGTGTGACAGGTCAGGAGAAACCTGAGATGCAAAACAGGAAGGATGGTCATATCGGCTTAGTGCCAGATTTGATGACAGCGTAGCTAGGTTTAGCATTGTGATTGGTCGGTGGAGTCTGTTTTATTGCTCACAAAGACAGAATCAGCTTTACCTGGAGCTGAACTTCCTGCAGCCGCTGCCTGAGGTGAGTACAGGTGTTCAGGTCTGTATTCTTAATGGTAACTGTAAAAGAGTGCTTTAAGTTCAAACTGTCACAAAAATAGTCAGCTGATTTCCAGAAGCGGCGTATGTATGTTCAGTTTTCTTAGTATTAATTATCATTGTTAATACATTATTGTATTGATACTTATTATATATTATTATTATAAATTGTTTTGCAGTCTGGATTTTAGATAAAATGATACATCTACAACACACACAGTTTTTTTTCCATTTAGATTTTTTTGTTGTTTTATTTTTATTAATAACTGTTAAGTTAATTTAATATGAACACTTCTTTTAATTGAGTGAAGATTGTTATTTTATTATTTAGCATGTCTTATGAGTCTGTAGCTATAATGTTTCACTTATTGAAATGGTCTGACCACAGGTATTTGGAGGTGCTTCAGTAGAAAAACAATGAGGAATATCCACATATTCGTCTCCCTGCTACCTGTCATTTATCCTGTCTGTGGTCAGTGGTCAGATCTCACCCTTATTGACTATGTGCACATCGGACAATTCACAATCTGGCAACAAGCTCAGTCGATCTGCAGAGGAAACTACAAAGATCTGGTCACTATCAGAAATGAAAAAGAAAACCAGATTGTGTCAAAGGGTCGGGGCTGGATTGGATTGTACCGAAATGGAAACCAATCTCCATGGAAATGGTCTGATGGAAATGTAACTGCAAACTTTTTTAACTGGGCTGCGGGTGGTAAGCACGACTAACCAAATTAATAAAAAATAATTCTGATAATCCCACTATGGTTTTTAAAGATTCCATTTTTCTATTTTTCAACTAAATGAATAAATCAATTTTCTCTTCAGGTCTATTTATATTCATGAGAGCAAAATATAATTTAAAATGTTTTAAATTATCAGTATTTTTAGTAAGAAGAGTTCACACCCATGCTAGTGTAAATTTTTCTACCAGACATTGAGAGTTTTCTGAGGCTGATGTAAACATTGATCACATGTATTTTTTCATGTTAATGTTTATGCTTTGACAATAACGTACATTTTTTGTTACATTTGATCTGGCATTCATTGTATTAATGCCTAATTTGTTAATTGATGAACAGAATAAGTCTAATTGTCTATATTTCCATTTCTGTTTCTTATAGAACCACAGGATAACCAGCACTGTACCTTTAAAGTGTCCTCAGGTGACACATGGATAAATGAATATTGCAGTGTTACTCACACTTTCGTCTGTTCCTATGTTACACTGGTTCTGGTGAAGGAGAATAAGACGTGGGATGAGGCATTAGAACACTGCAGGTCTCTGGAGGACACGGATTCTGTAAATCTAACCATTAAATTCTGGAAACACAACTATGACCTGGCCACTCTGATCACTGCAGACGATCACAACTTTGCACGTAGCAGAGCACAGGAGGCAACCACTGGTGAGGTGGGTTGGTTTTCTCCTCTGTGTTGTTGATGACCAACCACACCCCTCTGTTTATGTGAATCTCTGAACTTACTCTTGGTAGGTGTGGACTGGTCTGCGTTTCCTGGGTGATGAGTGGTTGTGGATGGGTGGAGAACCGGTGCAGTACCAGGACCTTTCACGCTGCCCAGCTTATAGGTGTGGAGTCCTGGAGAAGAATGCCAGAACACTCAACGGGTTAAGAGACTGCAGCCAGAAAAGGAATTTCTTCTGTTACAAGACACTTTAAATGTACTGAAAACACAGATGTCATAATTAACCCAACTTTCTCTGTTCTGTAAAACACAAGAATTAGAAAAGGTATATCTCTGGACTTGTTTCATAAGGCTCTTGGCTTGTAAAATGTAGTAAACCAGCTGACTGCTTTGATACCACGTTGGCTCCTCATTCTCGCGATCGCGCATAATTATATTAGATTAGATGGAGTTAACTTGTTTTTTTCTGGACATGTGGGACAGATATTTTACTTTCTAATTCTGTTGCGAGACTTTGTCTGCCACAATGTTGGTGGTTTATCTACTGGAACTGGCCGTAAACCACAGCCTTCAGCGTATCTTATCAGCTGGAAACCTGTGAAATTGAACTTTACTATCCTTATTTTGTCTACTTGTGCAGCTTACAGCTCTACGTGTTAACCATGCTGATGGATTTTATTTTGCAGCTATTTAGCTGTTAATTGACAACTAAGAGATAAACACAACTGTGGTCAATGGTGAGGTGCCGTCTTCTTGCCCTCCAGCCTGGGTGGGCGTGACGTCATGCTTCAATGGGTTTATAAAGGCTTAAAAACAGTAACAAATGTGGCAATATCTAAGGATGGTGTGAATGAACTAAAAAATAGACTAAAAGATGCCCAATAATCAGGTTTTCCTCCCTGTTATTAGAACAGGGAGTTGCTTTCAGTTAGTCCCTTTTGTCTAGCTGTTTATTCTGTAAATATTGAATACAGCACAGTTTTGTTTAATAAACCCATTTAATTTGACGCCTGACACTTCATTATTATATTACACTGTACAGACCTCCACCTTTTTTATTTTCACTGTGTTTATTCCCTCACCCTTCTAGAAAGCCAGAGGGGACATAACATAATGGGGGCTCGTCCGGGATATTTTCTTCCTGGTTAACGTAAATAGGTTTGTATATAGTAGATAGTGTTAATGATATTTAAGTTGTGTTGTGGGGGTCTTATAGTGTGGTGACTGGACTTTTTGTGTAGCTTTTGCTAGAGTTTTCTAGTTCAACACAGGTTAGCCCACTTAAACGGTTTCTCTGAAGGAGTTTCTGGGTGAACCTTCGCGGGAAGCACTTGGGGCCTGCCGCAAGTGCGATCTGGTGGAAGTGGTTGCGCACCTTTGTCTCAGTGGCACCCGCACAATGGTAAAGAAAGAGTTCAAAGATACTGTGATTTCCACCTCAGAAAGCTTGAACTTTCTGTCTCAGAAGGAGACAGGAGACTGTCCTGTCGTGCTGCTGACAGATGACGACCTCAAAGATGGTGATGGAACACGATCGCCTCCAACAGTTCCCGAGGAAGCTGCCTTCGAGCTTCGGACCCCGCCTGCAGAAAATAAGATGCCTCCTCCACCACCAACTTTGCCTTGATATGATCCTAACCAACCAGCCTCTACGCTGAGTTCACTGGAAATTGCAAGACTGCAAGTCTGTCTGGCACAGTTTAATTACGAGGCAGAGGAGAAGCATCAGCTACGGCAGATGGAACTGGAGATCTGCCATATGAAGCTGGAGGCAGAAACCAAGGTTAACCCTCTCAGGCTCAAAATAAGTTTTAAAAAAAGGACGAGCAACTAAGTCCTTCAGGGGTACTTCTGAGTTAAAAAAATGATCATGAAATAAGTATGTGGAGTAACCAGGTAGCTAGATTTTAACGTTGCAAATCTGCAACGCCTGCCTCCAGAGGGTTAAGCTAAAAAACTTGAACTGGAGAGTCAAGCCTTGATGCCACAAGAGATATTTAAAAAAAAAAAAAAAACAAGGAGATGACAGAACCAGAAAACGACTACCACTGAGGAGCGACAGAAACTGGACATCAGTAAATGCATTGTGTTGGTGCCACCATTTTGTGAGGTTGAGGTGGACATCCTGGACTTCCTCGAGTGGCCTTGTGACGTATGGACACTAATCCTTCAGTGCAAACTCACCAGAAGAGCTCAAGAGGTAATGTCAGTTCAGGATAGTTTGTATGTGTTAAAATTGTAGTTTTGAATGTATATAAACTTGCACCGGAAGCATACTGACAGAAATTTAGAACCATTCATCCATCCATTTTCTTCTGCTTATCCAGAGTCAGGCCGCGGGGGCAGCAGCCTAAGTCGAGAGGCCCAGTCTTCCCTCTCTCCAGCCACTTGGGCCAGCTCTTCCGGGGGAATCCAAAGGCGTTCCCTAGCCATGTGGGAGACATTCGGATTAAACTCCTCCACTTGGGGCAGAACCTCATCCCTGGCCTGGAGAAGGCATTCTACCCTTTTACAAATCAAGAATGTAAATGTCAGTTTATTTCAAAAAATTGTTTGGTTGTTTGTTTGAAAGTTGTTTAAAAAGGTTTTTCAAAAAAAAGTAACACAGCGACCAGCAGTCGACAATGCAATACTCCCTCTCTCAATTCACAGATTTTTTGCACACTTGTGTACTATACACTCAAAGCCTTACAATGCACTTCTCCAAGTGCACTTTGCTGAAGACCGCAGGGCACAGGGCGAGTATTGGAATTAGGCCCAATATAAACATGATAGTAAATGCATTATATAGGACCGGATACATGACAGGATGCCCCCATAAAAGCGCTATGCCCTCTGACGTCCTGGCGGGAAATTGCTTTGCAACATTCCCAGGTGATGGAGAAGTCCGAAAGCAAACCATCTCCGTTAGTGCGTGTCTTTCTCTCGTGGAGCTGACGCAGAAGCATGAATTAGGCTTTAGGCTCCCTAAAATTTCCTCACGCATGTCACGTTTACGCGGAAATCGACTTTAGGCACTTTTTCAACACCATAAAATGTCCTGCTTTTATTTTGAAAGCGTGCCATTGACTAAACCGGAAGTCATTACAACGATCTTTCCGGCTTGTGTTTTGTAAACACAACACACAGCTGGACACGCAATCGTCGCCTTGCAAGTACAGTTATGGTTTGTGTCACCTGTTATTGTCAGGCTCTCTGATTTACTCCGTTTTCTGCTTTCATTTGTCTGAAGTCGGCTAATCTGTTGCTGTTTTTCTCCAAGCTGCTAGCCAGCAGCGGTGTCGAGCTAAGCTAAAGCCGCTCAGTTTTGTTTCTGACCCAAAAAAGAAGTTACACTCTCTCATGGTGGTCGCAGGTCAATGGGGAACTGTCTGTTTTCACAAGGCGCGGATGACCTTTCGCTCCTGAACGACTCCGAGGGGGGCAGCCTGCCCGGAGAGCCGCCGCCGCCTTACCAGGTGAGCAGTCGGGCTGTCCACTTTAATCCGGCCCGGAGATTGAACGCACCCCCTGGGATTTTCATTTGGGTGTATTTAATTAAGTGGTGCTAACTTTTAGAAACGGTGCATGATAAAGTTTAGGACATGAATGGGCTGTGTTGTTGGTTAGAATTTTAAATAGGTGTCTATACAAGTAATCTTTTTGTTAATCTGTAATCTCTCAGCATGTAATCTCAGAATGACACAAAAGCATTAGAAATCAGAATTTCTGACTGCTTTACCTTTTAATTTTAATCTGATAACGTTTTATTTCCGTTCAAAGGCAGATTTATTTTCAGGAGCTGGGTGTCTCAAAGGATAAATCTAATTTGTCCTAATTTTTTAATCTTCTGTCCAGTGGGCTGGTCCATCTTTTCTATCACTGGTCGCTTTATTAGGTACACCATTCTAGTATCAGGTCGAACCTCCATGTGCCTTTAGAACCGCCTTAATTCTTCATGGCACAAACTCAGCCTGGTGTTGGAAACCATACTTAGAGGATCTGGACCTTATTGAAAAGATAGCATAAAATTGTTGCATCAAAAGCCAAAGGTTCTTTTCTGGACTGAGATCTGGTGACTATGGAGGGCGCTAGAGTCCATGGTCATGTTCTAGAAACTAGTTGGAGATGATCTGAGCTCCCGCTGAAGCAGCATCAGAACATGGGTCCATGTCATCCTAAAGGGATGGGCATGGTCAGCAACAATTCTCAGCTAGACTGTGGTGATTAAACCAGGCTCAGGTGGTACTAGAGCCTCAACTCCGTTAGTGCCTGCCACGGCTGGGCAATAAATCGAAAATGTATCGTAATTGAAATTTCTGACTAATCGAGATAATTATTCCCATGTCAACAAATTTTATTTGAACGTTTATGTCCCTTTAAGAAGCTGTACCAGTAAGGTAAGCAGGGTTTCCCCCAGAAAATGAGTTAAGCCTGGCGGATTCGGCCGTCAGGGGCGGGGGGGGTCACGTGCTCCATCTTGCAGTGCTCCTCCCTTGGGGGGGGGGGGGGGGGGGGCTGCTGTTTCTCACCAGTATCAGCCACTGGAGGGCTCTAGTTTCGTTGCGCCGTTCCCGTTGGGTCCCATTGTTAAAGTCTTTGGTATGACCCGACCGGGTCTCACATTCCCATTATAGCCCCACCACAATGATTATTTGAATTGCAATGGCTGGCACTCCGTTATCCTGCAAGCTGTTGTGGATGGTAAGGGCTTGTTCTGGAATGTGTTTACTGGGATGGCAGGGAGTCTGCGTGATGCCAGGGTTCTGAGGCTTTACTCTCTGTGGGAGCTAGCCAGCCGGGGGAACCTATTACCCGCTCATGCGAGGAGGAGCATTGGCACAGTGACAACTGAATATTACAGCCGTGGTGAGTCTGCTCATCCTTTGATGAGCTGCCTCATTAAACCTTTTAATGACACAGGACCGCTGACACCAGTGCAGCAAACATTCAACATAAAACTTTAGTCAAATTTTAAAAGTGCAAGTTGAGGCATTAAAACAAAGTAAGAAAGGTAACTCTCACAAATAAAATGTGCTGCTTAAGATATTAAACAAGTAAAAAAAATAGACAGGTCACTCTGTAAATGTGCAAGTTAAGGCTTTAAAATTATTCATTTTGGGTTGATGCTGCATGCAGGACTGCCAAGTATCTCGACCAAGGCTGAAAAGTTGTGATTAAATGCATCGGTCTCATCCCTGTTGTTGGCTGCTTCTTGCTCTCCCACTGCTGCTTCTCTCTCTCTCTCTCTGTGAGACTTCCTGTCATCTCAGGACTGCTTCCTGTTCCCTGGCCTCACGGGTGTCATCCAGGAGAAGTTTCACCTGGTCACTGCACATTTCCCGGTCAAGGGCTCCTTCCTCTTGAATGGCCATCACCACTGTCCATTCTCTATAACCTTCTTCGTTGCCCTACACAAGAAACCAAAAATTGTTAGACAGTCTCTACCTTCTGGAATGTTAAATAGGAAATCTGTTAAAAAATAATGTATTGGACATGTTCAGGCAACGTGACCTCGGTTGTGTTAGCTGAACACACAGAAAATCTGGGATTAGTTTGATTTCGCACTTTAGACCAGTATGAGACTTTAGGCAGAGGACACATGCAGTAACATGTAACTTCATTATTAAATAATAACTTACGAACATAACTACAGTGGGGCAAAAAAGTATTTAGTCAGCCACCGATTGTGCAAGTTCTCCCACTTAAAATGATGACAGAGGTCAGTAATTTTCATCATAGGTACACTTCAACTGTGAGAGACAGAATGTGAAAAAAAATCCATGAATCCAAATGGCAGGATTTTTACAGAATTTATTTGTAAATCAGGGTGGAAAATAAGTATTTGGTCAATAACAAAAATTCAACTCAATACTTTGTAACATAACCTTTGTTGGCAATAACAGAGGTCAAACGATTACTATAGGTCTTTACCAGGTTTGCACACACAGTAGCTGGTATTTTGGCCCATTCCTCCATGCAGATCTTCTTGAGAGCAGTGATGTTTTGGGGCTGTCGCCGAGCAACACGGACTTTCAACTCCCTCCACAGATTTTCTATGGGGTTGAGGTCTGGAGACTGGCTAGGCCACTCCAGGACTTTCAAATGCTTCTTACGGAGCCACTCCTTTGTTGCCTGGGCGGTGTGTTTGGGATCATTGTCGTGTTGGAAGACCCAGCCACGTTTCATCTTCAAAGCTCTCACTGATGGAAGGAGGTTTTGGCTCAGAATCTCACGATACATGGCCCCATTCATTCTGTCCTTAACACGGATCAGTCGTCCTGTCCCCTTAGCAGAAAAACTGCCCCAAAGCATGATGTTCCCACCCCCATGCTTCACAGTAGGTATGGTGTTCTTGGGATGCAACTCAGTATTCTTCTTCCTCCAAACACGACGAGTTGAGTTTATACCAAAAAGTTCTACTTTGGTTTCATCTGACCACATGACATTCTCCCAATCCTCTGCTGTATCATCCATGTGCTCTCTGGCAAACTTCAGACGGGCCTGGACATGAACTGGCTTCAGCAGCAGAACACGTCTGGCACAGCAGGATTTGATTCCCTGCCGTTGTAGTGTGTTACTGATGGTGACCTTTGTTACTGTGGTCCCAGCTCTCTGCAGGTCATTCACCAGGTCCCCCCGTTTGGTTCTGGGATTCTTGCTCACCGTTCTCATGATCATTTTGACCCCAAGGGATGAGATCTTGTGTGGAGCCCCAGATCGAGGGAGATTATCAGTGGTCTTGTATGTCTTCCATTTTCTGATAATTGCTCCCACAGTTGATTTTTCCACACCAAGCTGCTTGCCTATTGTAGATTCACTCTTCCCAGTCTGGTGCAGGTCTACAATTCTTTTCCTGGTGTCCTTCGAAAGCACTTTGGTCTTGGCCATAGTGGAGTTTGGAGTCTGACTGTTTGAGGCTGTGGACAGGTGTCTTTTATACAGATAATGTGTTCAAACAGGTGCCATTAATACAGGTAACGAGTGGAGGACAGAAAAGCTTCTTAAAGAAGACGTTACAGGTCTGTGAGAGCCAGAGATTTTCCTTGTTTGAAGTGACCAAATACTTATTTTCCACCCTGATTTACAAATAAATTCTTTAAAAATCCTGCCATGTGAATTCATGGATTTTTTTTCACATTCTGTCTCTCACAGTTTAAGTGTACCTATGATGTAAATTACTGACCTCTGTCATCATTTTAAGTGGGAGAACTTGCACAATCGGTGGCTGACTAAATACTTTTTTGCCCCACTGTAACAACATAATCTGAAGGCTTATTACAAATGGAACATTTTCAACTTTATTAAAACAATTCACAATAATTTTGCTCAGTGTTGTCCCATGTAAACATCACACTTGGACCCTTACCATAGTTAACTGGCTGCATGCAGCATTCTGTGTGCTGAGCTGGTACTGGTCTGTGAGGTGGAGGTGCTAGCCTGCATGTTTGGCGGCGATGACGTTCGTGCCTGTGTTGAGCCCGCTGAGGGTGGTGGAACATCATCTGGGGAGCCTTGTGGATCATGTTCCTCAGTAGGGAAGTCTTCCTCGCATGTCTGCAGAGATTCTGGAACAAAATAAGCACACACACAGAGCATTGTAGCCTTCATGCTAATGAGCTCATCTCCTCGCGTAAATTGCGTCAGCTTCGTTTCTTCAAACGTATGCTCAACACTGACGAGACTAGTAACTTTTACAGATGGGACTAGTTGTTTCTACTTCTCAAAAGTCACACAACACTATTGAAATACTGAAAAATGCAAGCAAAGCATTGTTAGTGTTGATTCATAGCTTTAGTCCTGTCGGAGGGGACAATAGCGTCAGCCTATTCATTTTAGTTGTTTATTTGAATGTTTTCTCACCATTGATCGGACTAGTAAACTCTACGGACAGAGCTAGTGGCTTGGAATATGTTGTAAATTGCAAGTCACCATTGTCATGGAATCCAGAATCGCTGTAGCTGTGTCCAGGCCGCCGTCTCGACCGTTGCTGGCGTGTCAATGACCATAAATTGCATCCATTTGATCGAACCACTTCCACGTCTTGTGGTTTGATCCGCTCCTTCCATTGTGGTCCGTTATGGTTCAGTAATCACTCCTCGTCTTTTTTTATTTGTCACAACACTGTTTGCTTTTTCTCTGAAATCCGTGAGCCAGCATGAGCTCAGAAAGTTCTTTGAAAACTCTCGTTTTTTCCAAAGGGTTCAAATGAAGGCAGCTGGACTTCTTTGGTTTCTTGAAGACGTTTCGCTTCTCATCTGAGGATTTTTGTCAGTTCTGACTGGAGAGTGACATTCTAGACAGAGAAGGTAGATGGTTTGAGAGAGGTGTAAAGAAGCTATCAATGTCAAATGTGAAAACCCACTTTAAATTGGGGGGGGGGGGGGGGCCTTAGGTTTCACCTTTCCAACAACTCCTCATCAGGAGATGGAGAGGTGGGGTACCCAGAGTAGTTTCGGCTCATTAAATAACAATAGACAGCTACAGCTTATAAACTTGACTCTCCCTTATTCCAGTCAGAATTGACAAAGCTCCTCGAATGAGAAGCGAAACGTCTTCAAGAAACCAAAGAAGTCCAGTCGCCTTCATTTGAACCCTTTGGATCACCATTACCTGGATGACTAAGAACCTTCACCAGTGTACCTCTTGTTTCTTCTAGCTCCATCTGTATTTTCTCATCAGCCACCAGACACTGAAAGGTCTGCGCCTCACCGTTGCTACAGGGAACTATTTTGGAGTTGGCCATCATCATAGACATGCCCCATGTTTACTTTTTAAAAATGGCGGTTTGGGTCTAGGTTTTTGTGTGTGAGTTGCTGTTAAAGTCATGTGACCCCCTAGCCAATCAGTGATCGACAGCCTTTTGAATATGCATCATGGTACCTACTCTGAGAGAATGGAACTCCTCAGAGAATGGCTCTGAAAATTTGAGCTAGAGCTGATACTTGGTACTAATGGAGCCACGATCTAATTGCACAGATTAAAGTGGTGTCAATCAAAGCAGGTACTAGTGGAATTGAAGCTTAGGGGTCTAAAGTGGTACAAAAACACACCACCATCCCCATTTCACCACCAGCAGAAGCAGCAGCCTGAAGCATTAATACAAGAAATACTAGTTTTGTGTTGGTGACACCAAATTCTGAACGTTGGCACTGAAATCCAAACTCATCAGAGCAGGAAAGGTTTTCCAGTCTCTTCTGGTCCAGTTCTGGAGATCCTGTGTGAATTCTAGCTCCAGTATTCTGTTCTTGACTGACAGGAGTGACACCTGGTGAGGTCTTCTGCTGCTGGACATTATCTGCTTCAAGGTTCAACATGTTTTGGATCAGAGACTGGAGGCAGATTTGTCTTTCAAACACCTGGAACCTGTCCAACCAGTCTCCTCAGACCTCAACGAGACATTTTTATCCACATAACTGCTTCTTCTTCAGACCATTCTCTGTGAACTCTAGAGTGGTTGTGGGTACAAATCCCAGTGGATCATCAGTTTCTAAAACACTCAGAGCAGCTTGTCTGGCACCAACAACCACATCACTTCCAAAGTCTCTTAAATGTTCTTTCTTTTCCATTCTGATGCTCAGTTTGAACTTTAGCAAGTCCTTGTCATCGTGGCTAGGTGACTAAATGCACGGGTCATTGCTGATAGGGATGCAACTATACCACTTTTTTCCAAACCGATATGATACCGATACTTGGATCTGAGTACTCGCCGATACCGATTACCAGTACCGATACTTCTACCATACAAAAAAAGGCAATGATTTGGAATACAGATTTTATTTTCTTCTCTGCACAGGAAAAGACTGTGAGGTAGATAAAAAGTAAAATATATGAATGGAAATCATCACAAAACTAAAATATTAGGTGAACAGAAATGACAAGTTACAGTGAAGCCATTTTCAAGCAACTGCATTAGTATCGGTTCCTGGTATCGGTTAACTTTTACCGATACTGGTATTGGCATCATATCGGTGCATCCCTAATTGCTGATTAATTTTTTGTGTTGACAAGCAGTTGGACTTGTGTACCTAATAAAGAGGCCAAAGAGTGCCCTTCTGAAGTTGCCCAAGTGAATTCAAATAAAGTGCACACAATTTTTATTATTAAATAAATAAACTTTTTTTTTACATTGGGTAGTTTATGTTGCAATATCAGATAAATAACTAGAATCATAACAATACATTGTTTTTGGAAGGGTTAAGACAAATAAACCTTTTGTCATAGAGGAGAAAAATATGGTTTCTTGTGTCGAATGAATCGAGTATTTAAGTAGACCTAAAAGAAAAATAAGCTAACCTTAAGTGTGTACCTTATGAACAAAGACTCGCACAACTGCTCAGTAACAGCTCTGACTTAGGCCCTGTCCACATGTAGCCGGGGATCTGCCAAAACGTAGATATTTTTCTACGTTTTGGCCTGTCATCCACACGAAAACGGAGTTTTTTCACACGAAAACGGAGTTTTTTAAAAACTCCGGCCAAAGTGAAGATCTGCGTTTTCTCTGTTTTGGGTGTCTGCGTGTGGACAGACAAAACCGGAGTTTTAAGGTCCGCAACGTCACTTTCCGCGACAAAACAATGCTGACATCACGTGTGCGACCTGTGTTTACACTAGCCGACAGCATGGATGCCCTCAGAGCTGCGCTCGCTTTATCAATTGTCCAAGCGCTTTCTGCTTGTTTGTTTTTGCAAGCGGAATTACTGCTCCTTGCGGAAGACCACAGACGAAGGACGAGGTTAAGAACGGGGGAAGTACTGCCGCCTACAGGTCTGGCATGTCCTTAACAACGTATTTATCCGGGTACGTGTGGACAGTTTTTTTTTAAACGAGGTGGTGTGGATGCAAGCTTTTGGAGGGGTGGATACTCGTTTTCAAAAAACCCCGGCTACGTGTGGACTAGGCCTCAGAAATCAGCCCGCAGAACCCTGCTTACATTTCTTGAGGACCAAAGAGGACCAATGTCTTGACTCCGTCACCACCTTAAACTACGGGAACCTTTTTTATTTGTTTGTTTGTTTGTTAAAAATTCCAGTTTTGATCCCTGACCTGGACTCTGATGCTGTTGGAGATGACTCCGGGTGTTTTGTGAACCTTTTTTCCAGGAGCATGCCCAACCAGTGCCAGTCTTCCATCCCACCCCAGGGGAGAGTAGTCTGGCGACCCAGCTCACAGAGGAGGAGCAGATCCGCATTGCCCAGCGAATCGGACTCATCCAGCATCTTCCAAGAGGTATCTTTGACCCAGGCTCCGACCCCTCTGACAAGAAAGTAAAAGAGTAAGTTTTAAATGATGGCATTTGACTAAATGTTATACTCGAATTGACCTCAAACACACTGTAGGTGGAGAATTTAGGTAAATAAAAAGTCTTGTCTGTTTCTGTAGATGTGTGATCTGCATGCTGGATTTTGAGTATGGGGATCCCATTCGGTTCTTGCCCTGCCTTCACATCTACCACGTGGATTGCATCGACCCTTGGCTGATGCGCTCCTTCACCTGCCCCTCCTGCATGGAGCCTGTGGATGCAGCTCTGCTGTTAACCTACGAAACCAACTGAGCAAGCCTCAGCAGCTGCTCCTGCCTAGATATGATTGCACCTTTTTTTTCTTAGCCAAAACTGCCCTAGCTGTTCAGACAGGTAGCCACGGTAACACAGAGCTAACCAGATACGAGTAGGGTGTTTGAGGATACACACAAGTGTCAGAAACTACTGCTACAGAGTGTGCACCGGTCTGGTCTGTTTGGTGTGGGAAAAAGTGCCAAATTAGGGGTCAATGGTTGTTTATCTGATTGTAATCAAGCTTCTCAAAGGAAATCCTCTTCTCTGTTAAGATGTGATGTGAGGTAGTTTTATTTAAACGAGGGTTGTTTGTCCAGACTGGAAAATGACAAAGTTTCAGGTTTAGGTTATTTTAAAGATGGCGGCAGATAGATTTTTCTTAACTTTTGTTTTTCCTCTGAATTGATATGTTTTAATGTCATTATTTTGTTGTTAGTCGACACTATAGAGTCTCTCCTTTGCTTTGCCTTTGACTTGGTTTTGGAAATCAATCCAGCGTTTCACTCTTTCATGGTCAGAGACGCCATCGACTGTGCAATCCCCCTTAAAGCACTTTGGAATACCCCCGTCTTCAACTCTGTAGAAAGCCACAGATGAATGTGTTTTCATGCTTGTTTCAGAGAATGGGTGTGGAGGTAACGTTGGGGATGTGCTGGCTCAGCTGTCTCTGCGGCCAGTCTGAAGCGCAGGCGTAGGGTTTGTAAGAGCACAACTTCTCTCTCGCCTTTTCTTGTTCGATGCATTCTCTCTTCCTCATAAACAGATCAGGAGGGAAATGAAACTTGGAGCAGAAGATGGGAACGCACCATGAATGTGGAGCTGTTAGCGATACTAACCGTACCAGTAACCACGAGAGGAAGTTTCTGATTTACTGTGCACTCACTGTGCCTTTTTAAAGAACGACACAAGCCAGTTGACGTGAAGGACAATCATTTTTGACTTGATTTAGTTTTTAGTTGTCCTCTAGGAGGAGACGGAGACCAGAACGACACAAGGCCAGGAAACCGGCCTGGCTGCTGGTATTAATGATGTCTTTTACTTTATGTTTGCTAAAAATGCACCAAGTGTAGGAAACTCATGAAAACCACAATAAAAGTCCACACCAGATCATTTTAGTGTGTTATTTTGTTTGTACAAACTCGCCGTGCCGTCTGGTTAAAGGAAGTGAAACACAAACCTCACTTATGGGCCATTCCCATCTGTACCGGGTCGGCCCGGGCCGGGTAGCGTAGGTTGTTTACATATCTGGGTGGCCTGGTATTTTTCCGGGCCAACCAAGGCTCATTCTCAGCCCTCTTCTCGAGGGGGTCTGCTTCAGGCCAACCAGGGCCAACACACCCACTGCTGACAGCAAATTCACACCTTCCATTAGAGCAAGCCTCTGATTGGTGGGTAGAATCAGCCCACATGGGCTTAAGACAAGGATGTGTGGAATCAACCGGGCCAGGCTGGGGCCGACTGGGGCTACCCGGCCCGGGCCGACCCGGTACAGATGGGAATGGCCCATAAAATCAATTGAAACTGACATAAAAATCAAAGCATTCAGAAAAAGCTATTGAGAATGCTTTTGAATTGTGGGTTGGCAAAACAATCAATAAAAGCTAGTGATGCTAGCTCTAATAATACCCTCAGCAAGACGTCTGCACCCGTCGACAGGTGTTCTCTTCAGGTCGCTCTGGTCTGACGGCCGTCCTCTCCGGATAAAGAGATCCGGCTAACGAGTCGACAGGAATAAAACCAACACAAACCACGCAGCGGTAAAAGGTTCTTTACAGACTTTATTTCAAAAGGGGCATATTTACAACCGTTATTGTGCATTGAAGGCCTTCTGCGTACCAGTGTGATAGAAGAAACTGTAAAATTTAAGTCATCAGCATAAACAAAAGAATAAATGCAAACTGTACAAATATTACACAAAATTTGCGAAACACGATTTTTACAGTTGGAGTCGGAATTTAAACCGTTGGGCGTTGATAACTCGTGTTTGGTGTTGCTACAACATAGATACCCATACTGATGGTAACCAGAGCAACAACGAGTCCCAGCACCTTCCTGACTAGAGAAAAGTTGGGTTGGGGCAACTGGATTGATCTGGCACTAACTGATTTGGAGTTTGGTGAATAATCCTGCTGCTGCTTTTCAGCAACACTCAGCATCTTCTGTAAGCCGTCAAAGACCTTTAGAAGCCAGAGAACAAACATCAGGGTGAATCATTAACTCATGACAGGTGATCTGGTGCATGACTCCTCTCTCCTTACCTGGATGTTAAACTCAAAGGCCTGGACCGCCTCCTGCAGCACGTCGTTCCTCTCCTGCTCCGTCAGCTCCACGCTGTTCATCCGGCTACGATAGAGCTGCTTGAACAGGTTGGGGCTGGAAACGCCAGGGAAAGCAAAGAAAGACAGGCCATCTCCATTTTTTAGCCCCATGGACTTCTGGGCGATTCGACCGAGAACCTGCCCGCCCGACAGGTCGCCTAGGTAACGAGTGTAAGCGTGGGCAACCAGAAATTGAGGGTTTTCTTCACCGATCTGAAAAGTACGAACACGTGAACAGCGTTCACATATTAGTAAACAGATGAGTGGATGAACTGCGTGTTGAACGTTAAGGAAACACACCTGTCTGAGTCTGTGGCTGTATCTTTTAGTGGCATCAGGAACAACGATCTTCTCCCTCCAGTCGCGGCCGTAGAAGAACTCCAGGTCTTTCTCGATGGCTTTAAGCCTGGCCAGTTCAGTTGGGAAGTAAATGGGTGCGACGGCAGGGTGGTTGGAGTTCCTGTCCAGGGCTTCCTCCAAGGCCTGGTAGATCTCATACAGGGAGCACAGGAGGAGCTGCAGGGAGAGGAGAGCCCTGGCGTCAAACACAAAATCCCAATGCAACCACCGTTACGTGGAGGGTTTGTGTTACCTTATACTGTGCCAGAGTGACCTGACCCCGCTGGAAGCTCAGCATCATTTCTGTGTTTTCTGCTCTGGTGTGACTTTCTTTTGTCGCCTTTTTGATTTGTTCTGACAAATCCCTGAAGGAGAGAGTAAATCTCAGTCAAATCCGAGACTTTTCAACGCAAATGAAAGAAGTAAAAGAAAACCGATCTAACCTGTCGTCTGTCTGCACGGCTGCTGTCTGGGTCTTCTCCGTTTCCATCGTGGCTCTGGAAAGCTGATCAGAAACTCGTCTTACAGACAAATCATCTTCTCCATCACTGAATAACGATTTAGAAAGTCAATCACATCAACCAAATGCAGGTCTAGTTTTACTCACCAGTTGTGATAAAGTTCCTTTAAGTTCAGATTTCCTTCTCTTCTGTGTGGAATGAAGTTTCATGTGTGCAGCTGCCTCTTTTATACTCAAACCTTCCTGTCTCCTCCCCCCGCTTCTCTATTGAAAACAGGAAACCAGTCACAAGTCTCAGCCAAACATGATACAGCAACTTCAGCAGAAACAGTAGAGGGGAGGCTTAGCATGATGCAGCAGCTTGGAAAACTGCAGAGGAGGGACTAGGGAGCTACCATGAGTGTGAAAATTCCCTGGAAACCCAGAGGGAGGGAGGGCTGAGAGCTAAACATGACATGGCAGGTTTAGATTCTGAGATCAATCCAGAGGAGAGGAGGAGTCGTTCCTAAACATGACTGTGAGTTTATTCTGAGACTGACTGAAGCAGGAGGAGCTAGTGACGGTGTGGGAGAACAATCCCGTGACAACACCCTCTGCTAAAAAAGTCAAAAGGGCAATGTTTTAAAACAGCGTGGAGACTAAAAGCAGGTAGGAAATAGTAGTTTCCTCAGACTGCGTGTGTAATTTCTAAATTACAGTAAATCACTAGGATACAGACACTGGAAATCAAAACCAAAAACCCAAGAAAGGAGGAGGGTGATTGTCAACAATGGGTTTTTCTGCCCCTCAAATTACATAAACAACGTATTCTCTCATTTCAGCTTCTACTAGGCAGCAGCAAGCCACAGCAGATGGCAAGTCTGAGCCAATACTGCTTAGTCATGTTCTCTTTTCAACAGGACTGTAAAACCCACATGAGTGCTCATTTAGGACAAATGTCATAAAATTATAACATTTCATAAACTGATGAAAGATAAAAAAAAATTGAGTTAAAAATAAGAAAATAAAAAGATTTTGGTAGGAAGCAGATGGGGTGAAAAACTTGCCCTGATATTTTTGATTTTATCCTGAAAGAATGCTAGAAAGTTGTTACAGTGGGACCTTGAGTAAACTGGCGTAAGAGGGACGTGAGGTGAAACGATCTGGTTTATGGTGTCAGACAGGACTTTGGAGTTATTTTTGTTTACAGCAATCAGCTGAGCAAAGTAAGAGGCGCTGGAAGTTTTCACCGTCTCATTCAGAGATGTTATCAGTTCTTTAAATTGCAGCCTGTGACTTTCTAATCTAGTTGACTTCCAGCGTCTCTCGGCTCTGCGGCGTGTCCTTCTGAGACTGTAAATGTTTGGATTAATCCAGGGACTTTTTCTCTTGCTAGAAAAAGTAACCTGCTTAACAGGAGCCACTTTATCTAAGATGCTGCAGCATTGTTTATCCAATGGCTGGATGAACAAGCTTGGATCATCACCCTGAACTGAGCTGCTGTCAGATAATCTAGAAAATCCATCCACCGCTGACTGATTAATGATCCGTCTCTTTGATTTTAGGTTGTGAGGGACAGATTCAACATTAGATAGGACATTAAAGAAAATGCAGCTGTGGTCACTCACATGAACCTCTTCAACTTGTAAATGATTGATTTTTCGTCCCAAAGAGAAAACAAGATCTAGAGAGTGACCCATTTTGTGTGTGTGAGGCCTGAAACGTGCTGCTCCAAGTTAAAAGACTCCATAATAGACATGAACTCCTCTGCTGTGCTACAATTAGGATCATTAATGTGTAAGTTAAAATCACCAAGGATAAAAACTTTTTCTACTTTGATCATTGGACTGGGAGGTCGGTAGATTAAAATACAATTTTGTAACACTGCTTTGATGACCTGACATTCAAAAGTTGTAAAAGGGCCATTTTTCACCAGATTACAGACATGTTTGTCCTTAAAGACCACAGCAAGACCTCCACCACGACGTGTCGGGCGTGGTGTGGTAAACACAGAGCAGTTTGGTGGACATATTTCATTTAACCCTCCCACTGTCATTATGGTTGACCCCGCGAGGAAAGTTGACCAGTGAGCAGGATTGATGGTTTATCCCTTGGGTCCACGTGGCAGGAGCGAACACCACCTCACCCCACCACGTGGACCTCAAGGGATAAACCATCAATCCTGCTCACTGGTCAACTTTCCTCGCGGGGTCACCCATAAAGACAGTGGAAGGGTTTAATGTACAAAATAGCCATCTTGCTGCCACGTCTCTGTAAGAAATAAATAGTCCAACTTTTCTCTGGTGAACAGCTTGTTTAAAATAAAGGATTTGTTTGAGATGGAGCGGGCATTTAACAGGACACATTGAACTCCAAAACAAGTTAAAATTATCGATGAAACCAAAACTGTGGGACCTGCAAGCAGACTGAAGCCAGGGGTGGAGAGAGAGCAGACGGCTAAATCTTCCATATCCACGAGAAACTGTGGGGATCGGGCCAGAGATGAAAACAGACATTCCACTGCTCTTCAGAATGTTATTATCTATTTTGGTATATTTTCCTACATTTGGGACTTCAGATGCTATACCATCCTAAGATTTTTAGTTTAGTTTAATTTCTGTTCAGACGCCTTTTGGCTTCACTTTTGCATGAAGACATTTTTACCACCTCTATTTCCAGCTATATTTTGCGTCTTGAAATGAAAACATCTCTCAGGGAAATAAAAAAATCCCAGAATATGTACTACATGGAGTATTAATTCAGTTGTACAGAAGCATATTACCGTATGTGCAGGGAAAAAATAAAAGATCTTGTAATAACAACATTTCTTGTTTTAATGTGATAAAAACCTAATTTTAATGAGAACAATTCTCGAAATAACGCATTTAATAACTCATAGTACTGAGAACGATTATAACTGTAAAATGGCGGTTGCATGTTTTGGCGTTCTACTCACAATGAACGAGGCAGCTATTCCAGTTCTTGATGTGAAAACTTTATGAGGTAAACAGCACCAGCTCCACAACAACCAGGGTAAACACTCCTAACAAAGGTGCTTGAATCAACAAATTACGATTGCTAGCTCTCTTTTCTGCCGGCTGCGCCATGCACACCCCGCAGCTCTTTGTAGGTTGTGTTTAATTGTAGGCAATTAACATTAAAACACTTACAGACTTCCAACAATGAAAGAACATGCAAATGTAATAAAGAACAAATATTCTATGCATATCGTTTGTTATGTGAAAAGGTTTCAAAGTTTTTAAATGTGAAAAAGCACAAACAGGAAGTCAACTTTTACTTTGAAAGCTGCACCTCAACTACAAAGTGGAAATACCGCAATTTGCTTGGAAGAAATCGAGAGGGCAGTATGGTGCCCATCTGGTGACATTGAGGTAAAAAAAAAAAGTAACTCGTGGCCAGGAGTTGTTAATGCGTTCCCATGAGATATTAATATGTGGCCACGAGATTAAGTATGTCGTGGCGATGTCACGTTGCGGGTGTAGGAGTTGATGGACCATGTGTGGTGGAGCAGATCAGGAGGTAAAGATGCAGGCTTCAGATCAAGTAAAATGGTTTTAATGGTGGGACGAGAACGAACAGCACAAGACAACGATGACAAACAACCACAATGATCTGACAAAGACTGATACGAGCAAGGCCGGATGAACCATATGGGCAACTGGGCAATTGCCCAGGGCCCACAAACTCTAGAGGGCCCAGGGCAGCAAGGGCAAGAGCAAAATACTGTAGGCCTATCTGTAATCTCCCACTTTATATCAAACTAGGGTGACCGTACGTCCGGTTTTCCCCGGACATGTCCACTTTTCACTCTCCGTCCGGGCTTCCGGACTGGGGGTTCTTGTATTGATGAAAATCTCCGGCTTTTCATCCAGGAGCAGGGATCGAATTATGGGGGAGCTGGATATCCTACACATCCAGGGGAGCCGGAAAAAAGTTTCCCACCTATATTACATCGTTTATGGACTCTTCTGGGCAGAGAGCACAGAGAGCGGCACAGCGCTGTGTTGTTGCGCAGCGATCCAGGCTGCTGCTTCCAGCGCACGGTCCATTCTCAAAGTGGCGCAACCAAAAAACTATAATTAGCACACGATCGTTCATGTCCGCACATGTTCTCTACTTTCTATCTTATTTGTGCCTGAAGCGCGCTACTGCGGAGCTCATCACCTGTGCTGCGGTGATTTCACCTCACTGACGCAGCATCGAAACGCGCTCTCCGCTTTGCGGTCAGGAGATCCCTTTGATCTGCTCAAAAGTAACTGATGAGGTGAAAAAGTAAGAATCCAGGCAGCAGTTTTTCTGGAGAGTTTAGAGGAGATGCAGGAAGATGAGAGACAGACAGGACAGGAAATAGTTAAATAAAAACAAGAAAACAAAGTAAAATGTAGGTAGATTTATCTCCACTACACGTTTTTACCTGTATAAAACAATAAGTTATACACATGTCATAGTTATACATCTGATACAGCTCAGATCACCTTCAACACTCAGTCACACACCCAGGGCCGTTTCAAGGCATTTTGGGGGCCAAGGCAAAATGACCCCTCCTCCCCCCCTTACCTGGGCTCCCCAGAAGCCTCTGTGTAATTCATACCCTCTCCAGTAGTGTTAGTTATACAGTGTTTATAAAAGCCCCTCAGACGCTGACATGTTATCAGATGAAGAACTAAACTATCAGATATGCTGTCTCATCTGCTGCTTTTCTAAACTTGCAAAAAATAACAAAACCATTTGAAAGCCACTATTTGTGGATTCTCTGAAAGTTTCCATGGAGTGTGTGACAACTTATTTTTTCATTGATCCTATCGTCTAATCTCACAGCTGAAACAAGTATCCTTAATAATCGGTGCACAGGAAGCTTACCGATTCTGTAATAAAACATAAGGTATAATAATTTATTATTAATTAAACCTTGTTGCAGCACTAAAGCAGAAAAAATAGATTTTGCAATAAATTGCAAAATATTTACATATGAATTGTTTTAAAGCCCTTTTATTGGCAGAATCTGATATTAATGTAGTTCTTACAAAAAATGGGTCCCAACGTGGTTTGTGTGGCGTTGGCGTTGCCATAGTGTGATGTCATAGGCACAGATCCCCTGTCCTCTTGTTTGGAAATGGAAATATGATCACCCTATATTAAACAAACTGTCCACCCGGGCTTTTGCGCTGCACAGAGACGCTTCGCTGCCTACGACTGAACGTCAGTTGAGAGTCAGTCTCATGCTGACTGACCAATGAAGAGAGGGCCTCAAGTTAAGACCCTCTCCTCATTGGTCAGTCCACACGAGGTGGGTCAAAGGTTACCCTGAGCGGGTTACGTGATGTCAGATATTCTAGTATTCAGTATATTTACTGCATATTACAGTAAAATATTCTGTATGTGACCATATTATGGTGATCCTTGGGTCGTGATGATGGGGCCCTTGAATATTGTTGCCCAGGGTACAACAAAGTGTTAATCTGGCCCTGGATACAAGGAGGGAGGTATAAATACACAGGGCAAATGAGGAACACATGGGCAGGTAAACAAGGGGCAGGTGAAAACAATAAGGAGGGCAGGAGAGAGACACAGTCAGGGAGGCAGGGGCAGACCGTGACAGGCGACATATTAATAACTCGTGGCCACAAATTTGTTTTCTTTCCTCAATGTCACGAGACGGGCACCATAGTGTTTTCTCCATTGTTTTCAAAGAGGAGGACGAGCTGACGAAAGTACGGAGAAATATGTTCTTGCTTCTTAAAAAGACATATCTGTTTTGCCTTGGCCCCCAAAGTGCCTTGAAACGGCCCTGGGTGTGTGACTGAGTTTTGAAGGTGATCTGAATTGTATGTATAAATAACTTATGGTATTATACAGGTAAAAACGTGTAGTGGAGATACATTTTACTTTTCTAACAGTTTTCTTTGTTTTCTTGTTTTTATTGAACTATTTTCCTGTCCTGTCTGTCTCTCATCTTCCTGCATCTCCTCTAAACTCCCCAGAAAAACTGCTGCCTGGATTCTTTTTCACCTCATGAGTTACTTTTGAGCAGATCAAAGGATCTCCTGACCGCAGGCACGAATCACAAAGACAATAGTACCAGAGGGCATGAACGATCGTGTGTTAATTATAGATTTTTGGTTGCGCCACTGCGCAGAACGCAGCTGCCTGGAGCGCACCAACGATCATTCGCTCAAAGAAACCGGTAGCTGAGAGTCCATGTAAATGATGAAATAGGATGAAAAACCGAACATTATCACCAATACAAGAACCCCCCCGCCCGGACAGAGAACGAAAAGTGGACATGTCCGGCCTCCTGGTTTGATGCCAGCTCCGGCTTTCTCCACGCAGTTTATGGAGGATTTAAACACGAAACGGGAGACTGTCTTAAATGCCAGACAGTATGCCAGACAGTATTGGTCATGCTACTCTCCAGGCCAGCTGAGCGCACGCGAGGTGTGAGGTGGGTGGGGGTGAGGGTGCGTTCAAGAGTTGGGGTTGCTAAGCTGTTGGCGGGCCCAATCTACCGCCTGGCGCCGCCCATGGTAACGTTCTTTTAATTCACAAGACGCATCAACCCGTTTTAGTCAGTATACTAATACAGCGACACACACTTTGGCCATGTTTTAAATCGAGACGCGTCACTCTGGCCGCCTAAACATGACTCAGCAGAACAGCGGAGGCGGAGGAAGCTAAACGTGACACAGCAAATTCAGCTCGAGGACAACGTCAAGAGACTTTAATGTCGTGTCGTGCTTCGTTTTTTTTTCTTTTTTTTGCTGTTTTCTACTTTAATTAGAATTAAAACGCAAACGTTAACCTGACCGTCAATGAGTAGCTCCATGTAACCGGAAGTACGTCACGTCAGATTTGTGGATACAACCTTAAAAGTCAGTTTCCGTCATCCCTGACGCGTGCTGTGGCTTCTCTATAGTAATGGATGATGGAGCAGATGGAGTCATATCAACACAAGAGCACAACATAATAAACCTTCTGATGGTGGAAGCTGAAGATTATTGCACAGGCAGGTTCAGCAAGGTGAGCTGCTAATTAAAAATAATCCTTCTGCAACCAAACATTGATTCTCAGGAGTAAATATGACTAGAGTTTCTCACAGGTGAAAGATTTTTATGTGAAAGTAGAATAAATAACTCCAGGTGCCATTTTGTAGAAACGAATGGGAAAGACAACTAAACACATTAATTATTAATACTATTATATCTAATCAAAATATGCCAAATTGTTGCTGTTTGTATCAAAAGGAAGGTAGGTCTGATAATCCAGCGCAGCCTATGACCACATTCAGTAGCAATAACTTGATTTTGCTCCATCAGTTTTTTTTCTCTTAAACCTTTAGTCTGTTCACTTCCTGTGGCTGCAGGACAAGATGGTGGTCAGTGCCGAGTTTTATAAGCTGAATGGCTATTTATGTCTTGTCCAATACATTATTATCTTTCGTCAACAACATTTCAAACATGGTTGTTTAAGCATTTAAACATTGGTTGGCCAGACTCTGCTCCACGTTTGTATGAAAATGAGCACATTTCCAGTTCGATGAGAAGCAACAAAAAACTCTTGAGGCTATTGCTGAGGTTTTTCCATTTTGATATTGTGATAACACACACACATGTATGCTCCAGAGCAGAAAACTACCAAAAGTCCTTAATAAAGATCAGCTGATCAGTACATTTAAAGATGCCCTTCACTCATATTTTAACACATTTGCAGTGGTCTCTGTTGACATATTTCCCAGCCTTATAAGTGGAGAAACCCCATCTCCTGACCCAGCTGTACTCCTTTCACTTTAGCTTAGCATAAAACACAGTAAGTGAAGGGATCCAACTAGCATTGTGAGTAAAAAAAAAAGTCCTTAAAATCATTCAGTAGTGAACCTAATTCTACTTGGAGACCTAAATAATCAGACTGACTGCAAGTAGAAATAATTAGTAACATAAAGGATTCAGAGGCACCGTTTTAGATTTGGGACTACTTTATGACAAAGCTCAGCTGTAACCCAGGCTTTCCACTGGCTGTGAAAAGGGTCGCGTAACGTAATAGCTGCGTATTACCCGCAAGCTCATTCCCAACCAGGAGCAATTCTGATGCGAAACAGGGGCGAAAGCGTTCCACACAGCTGGTCCCATGACGTCACAAAATCACGAGAGAATTGCAACACCACGCGTGATTTCAGAAGTCCACACACAGCTGCGTGCATCAAAAAAGGACTGTGCGTTATTTCCTGTTCTGTTTACATCAATTACAAAAGTTCACATTAAATTATGTAAAGCACGTTACTTTTATTTTGAAAGTTACCGGATGCTCTCCACTGCTTTTGTGTTTTGACTTCCTGTCTGGCTCGATCTAAACTGTGGAGTTTTACTTGTTTTGGAAGTGCAGCAGTTTCATAGACTCGAAACAGTAATGATGGCGTGCCCTCACTTCTGGGGCGTGTCCAAAATGTCGGTGGAAAGGAACCCATACACTAGAACTGAAGCTACTTGCCCCAAAGTGCGTTTTGGGACCGTTCCGTGACGCTTTCATGGGCCATGGAAAGGAGGGGTAAGCTTCCACTGAAAGGTGCAAGGTAGCCCCAAAGACACCTGCTTCTGTAAACATATATTCACACGGTGTGAGAAGGAGAAACAGCCAGCTGCTACCACTTCAACTGTAGGACAAAATACCGAGTCCCAAAAAGAAAAACACCATTTGAAGTCACAGACAACAAAAGACGTTTGGACCTAGAAAACAGTGACTGGTGTTTAGTGTTCCCCTCGTTTCGTCCGGCATCCTGGGTTTCTGGTTCTGGCAAGCTCAGGCAAGACACTGGAGGGGAGGAGTGAGTGATCATGTTTGAATTCAAAACTTGTTTTGCAGTGGCGTGTCCAGATCTTTTAAAATGGGGTGGCCCAGGTGAGGCACAACTTTGTGCATGGGTGGCACCAATGGTTATGCTTTTTTTTTTGTTTGTTTGTTTTACCCCCAAGCCTTTTGTGGATAATGAAAAACCTATTTAAAGATAAATTAGTGTGGTGGCACCTGGGGTGGCCAATCAGATTCCAAGGGTGGCACGTGCTACCCCAGGCCACTCCCTGGACACGCCCCTGTTGTTTTGTTTGCATATTTGCTATAACGGCGTTAAAGGTACAATACAGCAAAATAATCACAGAGTGTAATGTCTCAATAATGTTGAAAGAAAGGTTACATTAAAGTAGATGTAATCCTCAGCCAGCTGGGTGCTTACCAGTTTTTCTCCTTTTAGAAGGATGGACCTAGTCATTGTTTACAATCTGTGAGGCGGCAGGGTTGCCAAGTCTACACCAGCATTTGTAATCTGAAAAAAAGCTCCAGACTTGTTGAAAGAACTGAAGCTAGTTGAGGGAGCGACCCAGAAGTTTTTTTTTCTCAACCTAAGAAGCCACAGCACCTTTTTGTTAATCTAGTATTGAGTGAAGCAGGCTAGAGAATAACGTTGAGCTAACAATGCTTATGATGAACTAGCAACAATTGTTACTTTTTCAATTACAAACAACTCGATATTACAGTTAAATGTTTCTATCTACATATCAACCTGTTGTGTATGACTCGTCTTCTAGAATTTTCTGGCGCTGAGCCGCAACTCCCTAGCCTAGTGAACTAGACCAAATTCTTGCTTTGCAAAGTTTGGTCTAGGCACGCTCCATTGGAACCTCAGCAGCTCCTACCAGGACTCTGGCTGGCCAATCACAGCTCTCTAGAGGGGTTTCAAACACATAAAGAGCTGTGATTGGTCCATAATGGTGGGCCAATCATAGTGCTCTATCTGCTTAGTGAACAAATCACAGAGCTTTATCCACTTTGTGGGCCAATCAGGGCACTCTATATGCCTGGTGGGTGGGATGATGCAACAGAGTGAAACAAGAGTATGTCACATTCATTGTCCAGTGGAATGCGGAGATCATTTGAAAGACAACAGTAGAACCCGCCCCACAACCGAGAGCCGTCAATGGAGCATGACCAGACTAAATAATACATTTATTTAGTCTGGCTTGCCAGGCTAGCAACTCCCAATAAACTCATGGAAATGAGAGGGGGGATTTGGTGTTTGCTTTGAAATGGACTGCAGTACCAGAATTCACCACAAGATGTCAGTCTTACATCATACTCCAAATTTTTGCATCTGGCTCCTAAACCCTGTAAAAGCAGTAAGGAAGGGGTTATTTTAAACATCCCTTTTCCACACTCTTGAGTTATTTTACATTCATTAATGACATAATTATTATGATCAATTATCACTTGTAAGTCGCTTTGGACAAAAGCGTCTGCTGAATACATAAACATAATTAAAAACTACCTGGATCATTTCAGTGTGTATTTCCTGATTTCTACAAACACGTTCACCTGCCTTGGTTTTTTTTTTTATTTAATCTAGGGACATAATATGTTGTGTATTTTGAACATTATCCTATCAGCTGCAGTAGAGTCCAACACATCCTCATAAACAATATAAACTGTCTCACAGACATCAATGCTTAGAAGAGGTTTTATTATGATCTCTCACCTGGGAATTGAAACGGTTTACTTCCATCTTCTATGACTCCTCATTCTAGGACAACTGTCAAACCGCTCTTGCGTCATCGTAGCTAAATGTTCTTTATAGCAATAGTTTTATTCCCCTCTTTATTGGCACACACGGAAATCCTGATCTAATAATTTGTCACAAACTTCATTTGTGTTGCAGCGTTTGTACTTTTAATTTCCAACTGTTTACTTTATTATTCCCTTAATTGCTCCTATTTTTCCATGATTAAAGCTGCCTACGTACATTTTCAGTGATCAGAGATGCACTTTTTGTAACCATTAATTATTTTATTGCGTTATAATGTGGGTGAGCATATTTGAATTAAATTTACCAGCTATTATGTTTTCTGCTATGATTTCCTGATTATTTCAGCATCCCAAATATCTCTAAAATACCCATTTTTCAGGAACTAAATGCGACCTTGAACATGCAAACGCAGATTAATGGTGAGTATAAGTGAAATGCACATTTTAAATAATTTAACATTTGGTATGATTAGTTTTCATTATGCTCTCATTAATCAATCTGTAAATAAAAGTAATGCAGCAGATGTGAGTTTCATTATAATAATGAATGTTTATGATCTATTTAATATGTGACCTTCTTTCAGGGAACAGTGGAAGAGATTCTGAGGTGGACTGGATGGAGTCCTCTTGTCCTCCTCCAGTGCACCCGGTCTGTTTGTCAGAAGAAGGATGGGTGATTGCGGGAGAGGAGGAGGTGAAATAATATGGCGCGGTATGGGGGCCAAAATTAAGACTACTGCCCAGCCGCAGGAGGCAATGTCAATTCTGAAGCAAACTACCGACCTGATTAATAATAAGCTGGCGCCGGTAACTGAGAGGCTGGCGCTGCTTACTGAGAAACAGCACCTTTACCGGCGTTACTAATAGATACGCTAGGGACTAGCAGCCCTCGGCTGGTCATTGACTGGTTCACACACTCCCTCTGCTGTCTATTAGCATGGATAGGCTGACATTAGCATCGGAGAGGCTAGCCATTAGCATGCCTAGGCTGGCCACTAGCTGACTAGTGACTCTCCGAGATGGCTAGCCTCTCCTATGCTATTGTCAGCCTATCCATGCTAATGGTCCATCGAGGAGGTAGGAAATCCATCTAGTGGCCTGCCTAGGCACGCTAATGGCAAGCCTCTCCAATGCTAACACCAGCCCGTCCAGGCTAACGTTAGCCTATCCATGCTAATAGACAGCAGAGGGAGTGTGTGAACCGGTCAATGACCAGCTGAGGGCTGCTAGTCCCTAACGTATCTAGTAGTAACGCTGGTAAAGGTGCTTTTCCTCAGTAAGCAGCGCCAGCCTCTCAGTTACCGGCGCCAGCTTATCATTAATCAGGTCGGTAGTTTGCTTCAGAATTTATATTGCCTCCTGCGGCTGGGCAGTAGTCTTAATTTTGGCCCCCATACCGCGCCATAAAATAATGCACATAATATTAGAATTTATTTTCGGTTAAGCTCTTTTAAGTTATTCTATGCACTTATTGTTCAAAATTAAAACGATTAATTTCTAATTCTTACATTTTTTCCCCAGAACAACTTGTTGCATTCATGCTGCCCAGCAGTGGGCAGCCTTATTCAATATTTATTCTAGTTGTCTTTCTCCTTTTGTGTGTCTGACAGAAATGTCCATGTCCCACACTGGAGTACTGGGTGTGTCTAGATCACCGTTTCACGATGGAAAGCGGTCACGGAAATGGAGCTGTTGGTCTGTCTGTCCCTCCAGTCTCAGACGCCCTGTTGGTACCAGCGCCTGCTAGTCCTGAGGTGTGCGGCTTCATCGCTGGTACCGGCGGCTCTTCACACAGAGTAAGCGGTTCAGCCTTGGACCCACTCAGGTCTACCAGGAGTCCCACTTCCTCTGACCAGCATCCCATCAGAGCTGCAGCTCACCTTCACCTGCTGGGAGAATCATTGTCTCTGATTGGGCACCATCTTCAGGAGACAAATGTGAGTGGATTGCGTAAATCCTACGTGGAGGCTTTATTGTGTTTTACTATGAAATGACTCTAAGTTGACCTACAGAAAACTGTGTCCATGTCCAGTAGCGTCTCTCTGCTGCTGGACTCTCTGCTGTGCGCTCTGGCTCCACTTATGAGCCTCACAACTCAGATTCCTGAGCTGACGAGCTGCACCGAGCACACGCTGGTGAGTTAACTGTGCAAACACACCACACTTACATGTGTTTTGTCTGCTTTGGGGATTAAATATCCTGTTTTCATCTGATTTGAAGGACTCCTCTCTGGAGAACATAGCTTTTGTGATGCCTGGGCTGTAAATGAAGACGGAAGATTCCTCCACCCATGACCCTTTGGGGGGTTTCCCCCCATAAATTATGTCTAATGTCATAAGTTTATTCTATGTGTTTACTTGGTTTATTGAGCTATTTGATAAAGCAAAGGTTGATTTACACAATAAGATGCTGTTTTACTTTTAAAGGCATTAGATGTGTTGACTTCAGAGCTCAGACATCACATGCTTTAGTTCAGAAACACCAGTTATTTAAACCATCGGACTTCTAAGTAAACACAGTTTTTTTTTTACTTTGTTGATTTTTGGACAAAATACAAGAACGGGTATAAATCTAAAATAAATCTGTGTTTAAATCCACGAGGAGATCGACACAATCTGTTTATGACTAAACATTGGAACTAATTGTTTTTATTTCGAGGTAAGTATTTGTTGAGGGAGCAGCTTTATCGTTTCATATTTGCCTAAAGCAGGTTGTTTAATTTAGTTCTGTGTATTTATTAGATAATTAAACCCTGTTAATGTTCCATTTGCATTGTGATTTTAATATTCATCTCCCAGCTGTAGAAAAACCTATGAAAATAACACGTTTTTAATATCTTTTTCAGTTCTTTTTACACAATTACAATTTTATGTTCTATGACTTCCTGCTGAAATGATTTAATGTCTTCAACTATTGAAGTGACAAAATATTTCATATTTACAAACGTTCATACTCCCAAACCTTCGATTATACATCAGAACATCAGTAACATAAGTAACAGGCCTTTTAAACTTTTCGTATGTCCCACATTAAACACTGTGCGCACAGTGATACACACGATGTTTCTGTAAATAACTTTTCAAGATTTTTTTTTCAATGCTACTTGTAGTTTTCAGACAGACTGTATGGGGCTTAGTTTTTAATCTGAGAGAGCCGGGGTGTGGTTACCATGGTGACCCTAATGAGCCACTGGCAGCATTTATTTTAGAGATGCACTGATTCCGAATGTTTGGGGCTGATGCAAATTTCTGATTCTTGTACAGATGCAAATTTAAAAATCTAATAAAATAACCAGAATACAGAAAAGGTACTACATTACAATCATAGAAATGCCTAATAAATAGTTTATAGATGTTATTAATGTGCTTATTATGAATTTGGGCAGCAGTAGCTCAACAGGTTGAGCGGGTTGTCCAGTAATCGGAAGGTTGCAGGTTCGATCCCGGCTCCGGACAGAGAATTCTGCTGTTGTGTCCTTGGGCAAGGCATTTAACCCACCTTGCCTGCTGGTGGTGGTCGGAGGGACCGGTGGCGCCTGTGCTCGGCAGCCTCGCCTCTGTCAGTGCGCCCCAGGGCAGCTGTGGCTACATCGTAGCTCATCCCCACCAGTGTATGAATGTGTGTGTGAATGGATGAATGATACACTGTAGTGTAAAGCGCTTTGGAGTCCTTACTCTGAGAGGTGCTAAACAAGTGCGGGTCATTTATCATTTATTAAGGGTAAAAACAAACACTTTTTTTTGCCAATTGGTGAGCCGAATCTGTTGACCTATAAATGTTATTGAGTTGCAATATTAAAGCTGTTATGAATCTACAAACAAGCTAGGTTCTGAACACAAACACACGGTCACGGAATCCCCCTTGACGTTTACTTGGAATTGTCCCTTTAAAGGTATATTCCACCCCTGAGTGAAATTTAGTCTGCCGTATTTCCCAGGATAATCAGGATAAAGCATTTTGTGGCCAGCTCAGTCATTCTCCTTATCTGGCAGTATTTAATTTGCTTGAGCTTAGCATAAACAATGTAAGTGAATAATAACAGCTAGCATTTTGTGTGGAAAATGACTCAAAACCAAAGTTTTCTTGGTAAAGGCTAAATTACAGTTTGTTGTTTGTACTGTAGGGCTTGGTCCATTACAATAACTTTTGATAGTTTGTGGCAGTGATAAATTATAACAACCCTAGATGAAACAAATAGTTTAAAGATATTTGGCAAGAAACTGATCAGTTTTGTTTCTTTCTCGTCCTTAATGGTGTGAGCAACATAATGATATTTGGGTGACACTTGGGTGATCACCAAAACCAGAACCCTTCCTAGAGTTGGCCGTCTGGCCAAACTAAGGGTAGCCAGTCTGATTATAATGGTAGAGACAAAGGAATTCCTCAAGGTTCCTCTTTAGAGCCTTTTTTATTTTCAATTTTTTTTCAACGACCTTTCATTGAGCTGCTTAAACTGTGATATTCATCTCTATGCTGATGATACTAGTATCTATTGTGCTAAATTGAATATCACAGATATAGAAATTGTTCTACGACATGATTTTAATAGTATTCAGCAATAGTTATTGACTAATAAACTTATTTAAATAGCTCAAACTCGTATTCAATGCTGTTCCGTAGGAAAACTGAGTAACTCCAGAAATGATCTTAATTTGTCTCTGCTTGAACCAGTTGAAACATTTAAATACCTATTTGGTTGGATATTAATTTTTGTCTAAACACTTGTACCATCTATAATGAAGAAACTTAATTTCCATTCTAATTCATTATATCAATCAATCAATTAACTGTTTCACTTTCCATGTCAGGAAAACAATTATTTCTCAGTGGCTCTTACTAATCTTAGATTATAGCGACATTCTTTATCAAAACACCATTGCGACCTGTCTTCACTCCCTTGGTGTGGTTTTTAACAATGTGTCCATTTATTCTTCGCTGTCCCTGTAAGACACACCATTGTTTGATGTACGAACAGCCGTCTCGGCTCTCACTTTCAGCTAGACGCCAATATCACTAGCTACAAGTTCTTATATTCATCCATTATAATTTTCCGCTGTACCTAACATTTTGTACCTTTTTAGCTCATCTTGCAGGAAACAGTTTCCAGAGTAAGCAGATTAGTGGATAAATATTATAGGGATGTCCCGTTCCGATATCAATATTGGAAGTAATCCGATATCGGCCCAAAAACACTGTATCGGATTATATCGGACTGCATCAAAAATCTCTGATATAAGCAGTACGTTAAGGTTCACATTTTTGAAACCAATGGTTTAAAAAAAAATTGTCATTTTTTTCATACTTGCTGTTCTTGGCTCTTGTTCTCCTATTGAGTAATATCATTTGATCAAGCCTTTCATACATTCCACACTACAAAATAGGTAAAAGTGTGTATGGTTTGTGCCGATATCGTATCGGATTGATATCGGTATCGGCCAGTACTGAAGGCTGCAAAATCAGTATTGAATCGGAAGTGAAAACGTTGTGTCGGGACATCCTTAATATATACGCTTTTAATGTTAAAGCTCCCCAAACCTGGAACAGCCTCCTGCAGACATTAGTACTCTCAATTCTTTTTATACTTTCCGAAAGGCAATTCTAACCTATAATCAGAGTACTAGCTGTTGTAAATGCATTAATTTATTACTATTATCGTTTTTGTTAGTATACAAATTTGTTTTGAACATTTTGTTAGTGTTTATGGTGTTTATTTGTACAACAATGTACACAGGGCTTTCTTTGTGCTTTGCTGTAAAGTGACACTGGAGATCTAGGGGGGTAGGGTGAACTATGCGAGTTGGTCCAAGTGTGTGCGCGTGTGTGTGTGCGTGTGTGTGTGTGTGTGTGTGTGTGTTCTAATTACTATGATTGAGAACATATTTCTTGCTTTCATTGATTGCACATGGTTTTTGCTACCTTCTGTTGCTTTTCTTTGCTCTCTTTATCTTGTTTAAGAGGAGCCTCGTGAAAACGAGATGACACATCTCATGGAGTTAGTCCTCCTAAAATACATGTTAAATAAATAAATAAAATCCTGATACTGGAGTGACGTTGGGGTGATCACCCCTCTTCCCACAGCCAGCCGGCTATTTTGATGTAACGTTTTTGGGGGTGCACCATGTGATGCACTCTTGCCATTCGAGCTGCGTTATCGTCAGCGGGAGAATAATCATAAAGAACAAGTTCTACGGTGAAGAACATCTGCCACAATTACAGGTCCCGTAATGTTTTATTATTATGTCTAATTAAATGTCACAGAATAATTATTAACATATCTCTAAACTACTTATTACCCATTTATAAGGGAGCTTCATAAACACAACTCACAGAAATGATGATGATTCTGGAAGTGTTACTAGCATCGATTACCCCAATATGAGCAGGGAAGCTAAAGACAAAGTTTGATTTGTTTCAGTCACCGGGCAATAATGTTCATCTTTTACTTTTTATTTTCTCACACTTCTTATACTATTTATACATAAAAATTACAGGCATTTTTCGTAACTTGTATAATAAAATATCAAATTTCCACAAACATTCAGAAATGTTCTAGTCTTTAAAATAACTAGACGACGTTTACGATTGTTGTTTTTTTTTTTGTTTGTTTGTTTTTTGGCATTTTTCTGTAATTTAAATAATAAATCTAGCAGCTGTCTTGTGTGTTTCAAGGTTAAAGAAGAAACACCAAAACTCCATTATTACACCTCAAGTGTTTTAGACAATATGTCAAACAGAAACTCTGTATTTTTCCGTGACTTTTTGTCTGATTAACACACACCATCACCAAACTGAAGCTTCTCAGGTTTATTATCTGTTTATGTTGTAAACCTGTGAAATGCCCTGAATGCAAGCTACATATGGCAACACAATATTTACACCCAGCTTTAAAACTACAGGAGATACGGTAAATAAAAGCGAGTGATTCACTCGAGTGGCTAGTTTCATCCTCTCCACCCCGTTGTGGAATGCTCAACTCCCTGCAGACAGAGAAACCTGTTGTACACACACACACACACCCACACACACACAAACAGAGTTACAGGTGTTTGTCTGCTTGTGTGGTCAGAAATGGGAGTGGATTGATGAAGATATGAACCTCACCTCAGCTCCTACGTTTTAGTAGGCGATCGAGGAGCGAGGCTGTGTGGATGGGAGAGAGGATTTGGCAGCGCCATCGACCACAAACACACGAGTAAGTATGTTTGTAAAATGCATCAATTCCAAGGTGATCTCAGAGTAAAAGGCATCTAAGGGATGTTGAGTGAGGATCAAACCGGCTATTTGTGGCACTGAAGCGATTTTATTATTAAGTCAGCTCTTAATCCAGGCCTTTCTGCCCTGGCGTGCGTGGTCTCAGGGTGAACTTACAGCCCATCTTTGTGTGATCAGTTTGGTTGTTTGCATATCGGTCTAAATATAATACAAACGTCTTGGCAGTATGTAGCTCGACTGGATAGACGAGGTGTTTATCGAGAGGCGGCGTGCTGTTCCACTGAAGCGATTGTCTCCACACAGATGAACCTTTTGTTATCGCTCTGATGAGTAACGGTGATGATTTTTAAAATTGAGATGTGCCTACGTGACCGTCTAATCCAGGGGTGTCAAACTCACTTTAGCTCAGGGGCCACATTGAGGGAAATCTAGTCCCAAGTGGGCCGGACCGGTAAGTTAAAAACAACTTCAGATTGTTTCCTTTGTTTTAATACAATCAATATAAAACAAGGCTGGAGCCTGAGGACAGTGTATCCAAAATAGTACAAGTACAACACCTGAAGTGTACTTGAAAATTTGAGGAAAATAAATAAATGAATAAAACATTCCTTAGTGATTCAGAGCTTACAGATCACATGGCTAGATCAGTTTCATGCAGCACTTAAAGTATATTTGACTCACTTTACATCTTTTAGCTTTCACCAGAACATCAATATCAGAAGTCACATCCTGAGTGGCAGCCAACTTCAGGATGTGATTCAAGTTCTTGTGTGAGCCTTGAGCGCAGCTTTGTTTTATTTATACTCATTACAGAGAAAACTTGCCCACAAAGATATGTTTACTTTCACTCTACATTGTAAAGTATGAAAATAAAGTTTACACAACCATCTCGCGGGCCGGATTTAACCTGCTTGCGGGCCGGATCCGGCCCGCGGGCCGCATGTTTGACACCCCTGGTCTAATCTCTTGTTTCAGGTATGAGTGAATACTTGACCGAAATCACCTCAGACCTGAGGTTGGTGCTTTTGGGAAACATCGGGTGTGGGAAGACGTCCTCAGGTGACACTATCCTGGGCCAGGTGTCTCCCGTCTCCTCCGTGACTACGCGGAGCTGCACGCTGCGTCAGGGCTACAGTGATGGCAGGAGCGTCACCCTGGTGGAGGCCCCACGATGGTACTGGAATGGCTGTAAAATGGAAGACGGCGTCAGAAAGGAGACGGCGCAGGCGATGGCTCTGTTAGCGCCGGGCCCTCATGCGGTTCTGCTGCTGGTGCCTGTTAACCAGTTCACAGAGGTTTGATGTTTTCTGCTCCTTCTGGTATACTTCTTTCCTCGAGTATTAATTATGAAGAGAGTCCAGGTGGTAATTCTGGTCCTTTGTTCCCAGATGGAGGGGCGTGTGCCCGCAGAGCTGGAGGAGATGTTTGGGAAGGAGGTGATGGATCACACCCTGGTCCTGCTGACCTGTGGAGACTATCTAATGGGGAGAACAGGAGAGGTATTCACATCCACCTTTTGGTAGAACCTCCTGTTAGCTCGTTTCACCAAGTGCTTCCCTGAGACCATTTCCTCATCAATTAAGAAGCAAATTCTAACATCACAAATGCAAATTCCTTTCAACCAAAGTACTTTTCTACAGGAGTACCTGCAGAAAGAACACCCGGGCCTGAGGCAGATGATAGAGTGCTGTGGAGGGAGGTACCACATCTTCAATAATCGTCAGCAAAAGAACAGAGAGCAGGTCCATGAGCTGCTGCAGAAGGTAAACACTCCAAATGGTTAACCCAACTTTGACTGAGCCAGTCAGCTGTGGGGAATGCTTGCGATGCTTCCCGGCTCTGCTAGTTCACATGGTGAAGCTCACGCCCAGCTTCACCCATGAATTGTTTGGAAACTGATGATCCTTTAAATACCAAGTGCAGAAGTTCTATTGTTGTTTACTGCTCTGTTAGTAAATAACAACATTTAGGTGATAATTATGGTCTTTCCTCATAGAAACGTTCTGCTGAAGCATTTGTCTTTGTCTTGAATTCATGCCAACATTATTTAAATGATTTTATCTTTGTGATCATTACACAAGAGCCTGTCTTCATTCAGGTTCTGCACAAACCGCTTAGACTGGATTTTCTGCCCCCTCTGCTCCTGCGTGTAATTACCTGTTTAATATCTAAAACCACTCGGTGGCCTGGTGGCTGCCCTGAGACTGGGAGGTCGTGGGTTCAGTTCCACGGTCAGGTCATACCAAAGACTTTAAAAATGGGACCCAGTGCCATCCTGCTTGACACTCTGCATTAAGGAGTTGGATTGGGGAGATGAACCATCAAATAGTTCCAGAGCGCGGCCACTTCTGCAGCTCGCCGAGGTTTGATGCTGCTCGCCTTTCCCAGAGTCGGGCTCTGAGCCTCATGTGCCACCTTCCTGAGTGGCTGATATGCGGTAGTTAAGGGAGACCAGGCTACCCTCAAACTGAAACACTGTCCCGCGCTGCTGACAGTTTTCAGTTTAATATTTAAATCTTACATAAACTGTTTGTGAGGAGAAAGCAGTGACTGTCAATCCAGCAAGGAGGCGGGACTTAACGCATGTCTGGAGCACAAACCACAACAATATAAGGAAACGACAGAGACACCGGGGAGGTAATACAGATGAGTAGGTGGCGAAAACTCTGTTTCATATAGACTGAAGACATTTACTGGTGGTTTAAGCTTTTCTGGGCAACTCTGACGGTCTGTTTGATCTTTCTCAGTAATTCTTCCCAGTCTGACAGTAACATTTTGAAAGGAGTCCACTGATCTCAGGCTCAGGGGGAGAGAGGTCCAGAGTCTGGGGGCCACAGCAGCAGATGATCTGTCACCTTTGGTCTTTAGCCTGGTGCTGCACGACCAGTAGGCTTTGATCACTGGACCTCAGGGACCTGCTGGGGGTGTAGGGACTAAGAAGATCACCAATGGTAGATGGTGCTCGTCCATGTAAGGCCCTATAGACCAGAACCAGGATCTTGAAATGAACCCTGAAGTTGACTGGCAGCCAGTGAAGCTGGAGGAGAAGCGGGGTGATGTGGGTGTGTTTGAAGGACTTGGTCAGAAGCCGAGCACAGGCATTCTGAACCACCTGTAGACGGTTCAGGGAGGTTCTGCTCAGACACGTGAAAAGAGAGTTACAGTAGTCTAAGCGTGAGGTGATGAAGGTGTGGAGAACTGTCTCAAGTTCAGAGCGAGACAGAATGGGACTCAGCTTACCAATGTTCCTGAGATGGAAGAAGGAAGAGCAAAAATGAGAACTAACTTAGGAATCCAGGGTGAGAGCTGGGTCAAAGGTCACACCAAGATTCCCGACAGAAGGTTTGGTGGGATAAGAAAGCTGACCAAGAGAGTCTCTGACTTTGGGAACCAGCTTGTCTGGGGCACAGATGAGGATCTCAGTCTTATCTTAATTCAGCTGTAGAAAGCTCCCAGCCATCCAGGTTTTGATGGAGTCTAAGCAGGTGTGTAACAGCTGCAGCTTAGACATCTCATGGGGCTTAAAGGAGATGTACATGAAACAACGCCAAACCAAAGAACGTTTCAGAGCGAAAATGGCTATTTTGTTGCTAATTTCCAGGAAATATCTAGAAGAAAGTTCTACAGAAAGTAGCTAAGGGTCCTCAGAAATGTAGCTAGGTTCGTCACTAGGCATTGGGAACAGCGACAAAATCGCTGAGTTGGCACTGCCTCTCTCTCTGCTGCTAAAGCTACTGATAGCAAATGCTACGGGCGATGCCTGAGCGTGAACGCGCATGAAGCAGCCTGCTCGACCCGAGCATCTCTCTTTTTCTGTGATTTTACAGAAAAACAGGCAATCACAGTAAAAATGCCAGGGCTCATTCTACAGGACCAGGGCATTGCAGGAGAATGTATGAAGAAGAAATTTATGTCTATACATGTTTTGACTATCAAACTTCCTTAGAGTCTCTTTAACAAATGTGGTAATGAAATTGTGTTAAAATGTACGAAACTGGAACTAATCTTGCCTGTAGGGGCAGCTGAGTGCTCAGCCCCCTCAAACTTCTGATGCTAGAATCGCCCCTGGGTTTGTTTAGCTTTCAGTAAAGTTGCCCTTTGATGTGCAGCACATTGGGGCGTTTTTAAGGGTTTTCCCCATTCTGATATCAGGTAGCTCTTTTATTATTTTTTCATATTGTAGATGAGTTAGGGCTTCTCGCTTATAGTGGAAGATCTCAATCCCGATATTTGTGGTCAGAATTAAAAACAAGACAATTTATCTTATGGGCCATTCCCATCTGTACCGGGTCGGCCCGGGCCGGGTAGCCCCAGCCTGGCCCGGTTGATTCCACACATCCTTGCCTTAAGCCCATGTGGGCTGATTCTACCCACCAATCAGAGGCTTGCTCTAATGGAAGGTGTGAATTTGCTGTCAGCAGTGGGTGTGTTGGCCCTGGTCGGCCTGAAGCAGACCCCCTCGAGAAGAGGGCTGAGAATGAGCCTTGGTTGGCCCGGAAAAATACCAGGCCACCCAGATATGTAAACAACCTACGCTACCCGGCCCGGGCCGACCCGGTACAGATGGGAATCGCCCATAAATACTCATTCGATTTGGGAAAGCTGTCCAGAGTTCACATTTTAAAGAGAATGCCAGCAGGTGGCGGAGTTGTGCTGTTTAGTTGGCGATAAAACTACTTTTAATATAGAATCAACTACAACTATTCTAAGACCGTTTAGGCCTATTCAGGGTTTAAAAAATATTTTTTTTTATAACATCCAGAAAGTGTAAAAAACTGATATATTGAACATGTCTCTTTCTTTGACTGATGAGCACCATGACTGCTATAAAAGCAAATGAGACCTGCTACTGAAGTCTGAATGTCCAAACAGGTTGTCAGTGCAAACAAATGTTCTTTTCCAGAAGCTTTGATTCTTAGGAAAAGAACAACATGGAAAAATTTCTCCAGAAGTGACGCGGCAGAACGTATGGAGGTCATGACTTAAAATAGTATACAAACACTCTGCCAGTGTGTTTTGGCCTCATTCTGTCACTTTCACCTACTCTAACCTGTGAACACAGGAAGCATGTAAGTTTAGTCTTCAGGTGAGACAAAAGTGAGCGTCATGCAGAAGACTTGAGAGGAATGTGACAGAAAAACCATTTGCTGCTTAGCCCTAAGGTGAGGTATGCTTGCCTGATGGGGGTGAGGATTGAGGACAGGGGTCAGGCACTGGTTGTAAACAAGCACTTCCAGCCCACTGATCATAACAACATTGAGTGAGGCAGTTTAGGCCATGTGTTTTCTTTGATTCTTTCAGTCAACAGCTTTGCTCTTTTCTTGACAGGTGGACAAGATGGTGCAGAAAAATGGACCATACAGCCTGAGATCACCCCAGGAGAAGGATCTGGATAAACGGGTGAAAGAACGAAAGCGGGAGCTGATGGAAAGTTACCAAGCTCAAAAGGAGGAGAGAAGAAAGACAGTTTCATCACAGAGCACTTCCAGCACAGACCACCTTTACAAAGAAGACAAGTCCATGGGCCTCCTGGAGAGGAGGGAGAGGTGGTGGAAAGAGCCAGATGAGATAGAAGGAAGACTAGAGGAGATAAAGTCCAATGGGCTTCATGCAGCTCCGGTACCTGAGCAGAAGACTCAGTCAGAACCACAAGATGAGTTCACTAGGACACCCAGTTTCAGACTGAATGCAGGTAAACTTAGGCTCTAAACCCGGTGTTTACCTCACCTCTTCTATCAAGTTTAGAGTAAACAACACAGGAAGTTATGATAAAACTTACACAGCAACCTGAATCATCTGATTTCTCCGGTGATAAAAAGCGGAGTTTCCTCGTTTTTCCTCTAGATGGAGCTCTACTCGCACAAATGTCTGAGGAAAAATCCACACCAAAGATGGTCTCTACTCGTAAGTTTCCAGAGTTTTCCATCCTACTCCTCCCTCTCATAACGATCCTTTAGAATTATTAATGAAATCTAGGTGAAGTTTCCTCGTCGCCTCTGACATGTACCTGCTGATTTCAGTTTACCACAGGATCAACAGCTTTGACGAGGGGACGCCCGAGACTCCCCCCTCGTCTCCCCATTCACCCGTCTTCTTCCCCTCTCCCTCGCTGTTGTCCTCATCACCCCCTTCAACCCCCTCATACTCCTCCTCCTCCTCCTCTCTGCCCTCATCCTCTCCGGAGCTTCGCCTGGTATTGCTCGGGCGAGCCGGATCAGGAAAAAGTGCAGCAGGAAACCTGATTCTTGGGCAGGAGGTGTTCGAGTCCCACTCGGACAGCTTCACAGCCATCACTCAGAAGTGTGAGAAGAAGAAGGCGGTGGTTGAAGGAAAAAAGGTTCGTGTTGATTTAAAAGCTGCTTTGAGCATATTTACGTCTCTAGAAGATATTAACAAAAATGTCTCTTTCTTTGCCGTCTTTGTGTTTGTTGTGATCAAATATGTGTCACTCGGCTCATCTTCTCACGTTTGTTCCTCGCCTACAGGTGGCGGTAGTGGACACCCCTGATTGGTTCAATTCAGAGCAGACTCCAGATGAAGTCCAAGCTCAGGTCTTCTCCTGCGTTGCTCTGTCCAGCCCCGGCCCTCATGCCTTCCTCTTGTGCGTCCCCGTGGACCAGTCGGCCAAGACGGAGCTGCAGGCCGTCTCGGCCCTGGAGAAGGTTTTTGGCCCAGAATCGGTCCAGAGGCACACTCTGGTCCTCTTCACGTACGCAGATCGACTGAAGGCCAGCGGGAAAGCAGAAAACGTGGAGGAGTACATTGCCAGTGAGCGGAGCGATTTGTTAAAACTTGTCGAAAAATGTGGAGACAAGTTTCACATTCTGGAGAAGGGAGAAGGTTGGAGGGAGAAGAAGACTGTGGCAGAGCTGTTGGAGAAGGTGGAGCAGATGGTGAAGGCAGCTGGAGGACAGTGTTATTCTTGCCCTGCTTTTCAGGAGGCTGAGGACAAAGTGAGACAGAGGCAGCTGCAGCTTGTGAGGGAAAGAAGGAGCAATAGGCCAGAGACGATCCAAGCAGGATACGGTGGACAGTTCCACTCAGAGAGGCAGCTTCTGCCTCTGGTAGAGGAGGACGTGAGGGAAGATGAGATTGATGGAGTGCGGGACGAGGCAGAGATGAGCGTGAGCAAAATGAGCATCGAGAGCCTCCCTCCTGTCAGGTCTTCCTCCTTGTCTCCTTCTCTGCTCCGTTCTGTCATGGAGAAAATGGAGTTGACCGCCAAGACACTTCCTCAGCTGTTGGCCGATGGCTCGGTCTGGGTTGGAGAGGGAGCAAAGACGATGAAAAATAGTCCCATATGGGGAACAGTTGGCACTGGTGCCCAGAATGTCCAGAAGCTAGTGGTTGACAGCTCTGTGTGGGGCAAGGTGGGAGCCACTATGGACCAAGTGTCCAAAGCAGTAGGAGATAGGGTTCCCCAGGTGGTGGTGGATGGTTCCTCATGGGTGGGTTCTGGAGCTACAGCAGTGGCATCAAGCCCAGTGTGGGAGATTGTCAGCTCTGGCGCTAAAACTGGAGCTAAACTGGTGGCAGATGGTTCAGTGATGGTTAGATCTGGAATTGGTGCCGGTGCAAAGAGGATGGCACAGAGTCCGGTGTGGGGCAAGATGGGTTCTGGGGCAAAAACAGGCGCCAAAATGGTGACAGATAGTTCAGTATGGGAGAAAATCTGCACCAGTGCTGAGCAGGCACCCAAAGTGGTGATTGGGGCTGCCATTCTGGGTCTGTTGCTTGGTGTGGTTTTAGCTGGGGTGATTGGTGGGGTTGTCGGGACAGCTGCCGGTTCTGCTGTAGCTGAGGTGGGCAGACGTAAATTCAGCAAGAGAACCACACCAGAGGAGGCTACAAATGTTGAGACGGCAGTGGAAAGCCGCACGGACGCGCTGGTGAAGGGAGCTAAGAGCTGTAAAAGTGACTAAAGGACAAGAGACCAAGGTTTAGTGAGACTTTATGTTTGATCACATTCAGCTCAGGTGTCCGGACTATCTCTGTAAACATGTATAAATACAATCTGCTGCTGGAATCATCCCAACTCGGATCATCTGTTTATAAAACCTTTGTATAAATCATCCATCTCCTGTCTCGCTGCTTATTTCTGAAATTATATTGAAAATGCAGATTTGTTAGCAGTAATCTGGAGTTTTATTTGTATGCTCCTCCAAATGTAAGTCGAGGTTATTTAATGAGTGAAACTTGTAAAAATAAACAATGTTGTTTCTGTTCCTCATTAAAGGCCGGCTTTATGAAACCACTGGGTGTTAGTCTGCTCTTGGTGTTTCACAACTTCACTATAAATTAGTGTCGCAAGTCTTCTAAGAAGCTTTCCACTCTTACACCCTGACTTTGCTTTTGGGATTGTCGTTATTAAAGCAGCCTCGTCGGTTTACTGGACGTGTGTCAAACAGATTAGTCTAGATGACGGATGAACTTGATTTTTTTTTATTTTTTTTTTGGTCTGGTGCGGAGGCACCAACATTATCTCTGAGCCTCAGGTTGTGAGTGTGACCCAGTTTGGCCTCCTGTATCAGGAGGAGAAAGGCGGAACACCCCAGCTGTCACAGTCACGGCTTTAGGATGTCAGTTTCTCCAACTTTTAGTAACTATTAGTGACAAATTATTGTTTTTATTGTCTCTGGATTCTTAAGATACTGAAATGGAACCCCTACACCAAAGAAGTGTCCCGCTTCCCCCTCCTACTGGTTGAGAGTGGAATTACAATTCTCGTAAACAACTCTACTGCAGCTAACAACAAGCTAATGGTAACATGAGCCAACTGATACTAAAAAAGACATGACTTGGACAAAAGTATTATGACTTACAACTCCAGTAGCAACAAAGCCAGGTCACCATCAGTATGTGATTTTGTAGCCTCCTTTAGCTCACCCAGGCTAGTGTAGGCTGCTCCGACGTTCACTCTGGTTTTAGCTTTTTGCTGCTACTCCAAAGACACTATTACTTTTACTTTCAAGCTCTGCTGTGATGCCAACTGACGAAGAAAACTACTTTTTCTTGCTAGCTGCTAGCCTTCATGTTAGCTACCAGCACAGTAAACAGCTATTTAACATTGAGCAGGTAGACCTTCCACTAGTGTTCCTACCACAAAACCGTTAACCCTCTGGAGTCAATCCACACTCCGGCGCTGGTTGTATTACTCCCATTATTACGCAACCAGGAAACCACTTATCATTATTACAGCTTGTTTTGACAAAGGGGCTTAAAACTAAATAAAAGTTGATTTAACATGGTTCTCCAAGTAAAAGTAAGACATTTAAGGTCAATAATTCATGCCAAGATAAAGGTCACATTCGATCTGTGGTAGACGCAGAGCAAAATTCTGCTAACGGAGTTGTCTGTCGGCTCTCGCCGCTTTTCACCGTAAGCTAGGACTCTGGAGTCAGGAAGAAAAACAAGACCAAGCTCATCCTACAGGCTGACATAAGAACCAGATCACTCAATCACCAAATGATGCGTAAATAGTTGCTAGGTGCAGGAAGGGAAAACTTTCTGCTTCAGGGAGTGTGCTCGATGCTGCCTCCAGGTGGACAAAGTCAGAATGGACACCCACTGGATTTGTAAAGCCTCCAATGTTCCCCTGTGGGTTATTTTGAGGCTTGGCACACATAACTGTGGCTTTTTGGTCATGACACCTTTCTTGTAAATATATGAATATTGTGTAAATGTAAATATATGCATTTAATTTTGTGGCTTGCTAAATCTGATCCTGTCTCCTGCTGGACATTTAGCAGAGGGAGACAAAGTGTGGAACTCCATTTTCAGCATATCAGCCATTTTACATGAAAAACAACCGAGGCGTGCCTGGCATTTTTATGCAAAAAAAAAAACTTGCATTTAACAGTTGTTTGCTAAATTTGACCTTTTTTGTGTTTTACCCACACCCTATAGTTTTAGTCTGAGTGCTGAAAATGGTTCGTTACAAATGTTTGTGGTTTTCACTGCAATAAATATGTAATTTTTTCTACTCTGATTTAATTTTTTTTTTACTTTCAGGTTCAGTGTGCTAATACAGTATGACGAAATGAAGGCATTACTCTAAATAGGCGAGGTTGTGCTCAAAAGAATGATACCAAACAAGGCATAAACAATAAAATATTGAGTGAGATATAAAGGTGAACACTAAAACTTGTCAAAACGGCTATTTATATCACCGACTCCAGAGGATTAAGTACAGCCTCTGGTCAGCAGAGGACGACAGACTGGTGAACAATATAAAGTAACTGAAGTTTATGGCTCAAGAAGCACTGAAACCAGTTTGAAAACAATAGCTTAACATGTTAAAAACTCGTGTTGCTTTAAATTCTGCTTAAAAAACATTGACTAACACTGCTAATAGTTCTTTAAAATGAAATCCTTACTGCTGTGTCAGAGCAAAAAGCAGCAGGAAGTGTGTGTGCGTGTGCGTGTGTGTGTGTGTGTGTGTGTGTGTGTGTGTGTGTGTGTGTGTGTGTGTGTGTGTGTGTGTGTGTGTTGGGGGCAGCTTGGCACATCAGAGTGGGCAGCAGTGTTGTGAAAGCAGCTCTTCCTGTTGTGTGATCCTGAAACTGGGTGCACGACTGTTCCCAGAGCATTCTGATGGCTTTTTTTTTTTGTTTAACCCGCCCACTCCACCTCTTCTTCCATGTGTTGTTTGCAACACACCCGAGCACCTCCAGCACCCCTCCTCCAGGAAGCTGTGGGCCATCAATGAGGCAGCGCTAACTGTAGCGGTTTCCTGGACTCTTGAGCCATCTAGCCCGCAGGTTTTCACTTTCCTCCACCTCGCTCCACCGTCCCTAACCACATCCATCCTGACCTTCCTCTCACTCAACCGCACACCCAAACTGTTGCTGTCGTAAATCTTTGGTTACGTCTGCATGAAACCCATCAGGTCGTCCACACCTACAGAACGCATACAGAAACACCTCCGGCGTTTCACAGATCTCGTACAATTCTCGCGTCTTAAATTCGACCCTTCAGTTAAAGCCATGAGAATCATCTCTGTCCTAAATGTCCAAGTAGGTATCAGTAAATGTCACGAAGAGTTCGTAACAAATGGACACACAATTTGAATATTCAAATCTAAAAAGGAGAATTTCCATTTTTAATGCTCTCCATCAACTTCTCAATTCTGACTTTTTAGTAGTTGTGTCAAGCCTGAGGTTCAAATCCACTCTAAGGATCCACAGTGTTCCCCGATCTGTGAGCACCAAACATTTGGATGTGTTGAGTAATCGTGCTGATGGCGAGCGCTGTTTGGAGCTCAGGAAGAGGATGTTAAATGAGGAAGAGCAAGCTCCACTGCTGTCTGGTTCGTGCGCGTCAGGGTTGGAGCTTCAGGCCCGCTTCTCAACAAACGGACGTTAAATATGAACGTATGCTTCTCCTCACTTGTGCACGTGGCTCCGTGTTTACCTCTGATGATGGTTTAATCTGCATGATTTAAAGTTTCTCATTTCAACGTTCTTGATATGTTACACACGTGTTTGACGGTTTATGCCGTGGACCCTGAGTTTAACACATCGTTGTGACCTAATTTGGATGTAAAGCAAAAGAACGGCTACTTGTTTCATGCCTCGGTGCCTCAAAGCGCATTCTGATGTTTTATTAAAGCGTAAAGTTGAACACTTATTATTGTCACACAGCTGAAAACCACATAATCTCTCTCATTCATGCTGTCTGGGAGCTGACTCTTCCGTTCATCTCCTACGGTCATTGTTTGTCTTTTTTTTTGTCACCGCTCATCATTTGTGGCGGCCATTATCCCTATCTGACCCTTGACCTTTACCATAATACCATGGGTCACCAGAGAGGTCTTAGCCCCAAAGCTCTCCTCACTGTCCGTGTCTCCGTAGCAGCTTGACGTTGCTGGAGAATTAGCCGAAGCGATGACAGAGTCAGTTGAGTCTCTGTGGGTTGTTGCCACGGCAATGGGGCGGGATGCTGCAGGTGGTGTGTTACACTGAAAAACAGTCTTCTGTCTGCTGCCGTCCGGCCCTGCCGCGGTGCTCCCGTCCCCAGCGTCCTCCCCCCCAGAGTCCCTGCTCTTGTCCTGGGCCTGGTCTTTGAGCATGTTGACCAGGAAGTTGATGTACTTGACAGCCAGACGCAGGATCTCATTCTTGCTCAGCTTCTTGTCGGGCGGGTGTGTGGGGATTAGTTTCCTCAGTTCAGAAAAAGCCCCGTTCACGTTCTGCTGCCGCCAGCGCTCTCGGCTGTTGGTGAAGACACGCCGGGCCAGTTTCTGAGGCGGACCTGCTGAAACACGTAAACGGAGTAAATACACCCGAATACCATCAAATTCAATTGGATTATCATGTCAGAGTGGGACCACCGTGTTGATGCATGCACATGCATTATTACAGGATCGTGTAGCACTCATTATTTGTGGTGCATGCACAACGCAGCAGTTAGAACTATGATTTAATTCTGTTTCAGTCACCTAAACTAGATATTCCTATCCATTTCCCTCTTCCAAACAGGTTTTTGCGTTCTTCAGCTTCTTATTCAATTCAAATGTGACAATAAAACAATCATTTTCAGAAATATTTCTTGTAGTGTTCACTCGTGCTGCAGAAACAAACAGCAAAATCAATATAAACTCACCTTCACTGATCTCCATCTCAAAATGTGACGACGGCCTCCTCTTGATGCGGCTGCTGTTGATGACGCTGTAGCTTCCTCCTGAGGGTCCCAGGTAGGAGCTGGAGATTAGAAACCAGAATGACATGGTAAAAATTAACACTTTCACCAAAAGTCAGGAGGGATATTTGGAGTAAACCCTGAGGAGAGATGTGGAACAAATGCCGGTGAACGCATGCATGTTAACTTCAAAAGAGATGCTGAAATAAATACTTTCATGTTGTCACTGGGACGGACAAGAGATCAGTCAGTTTTGCAAAATTGTTGCATTTTAAAATGTGTTCAAAAGTTGTTGTAGCTAAAGCAACTGCAACTGCATCGCTATGATGTGTGCTGTGATTGTGCACTGGATGTAAAATATCAAATTTGTGGAGTTCTGTGCATCCGACAGCAGCTGTTCCCAGCTGCCCCCCTTTAATGTTGGTCTAGAGCTGGGACGTAATTTTGGGGGGGGACGGGTGGGACATGTCCCCCCCCACTTTTTCAAAAGGCAGTTTTGGTCCCCTGCACTTTTTTCCGTCCAAAAACGCTCCATTAAATGGATTTGGTTGAGCACTAGGACCGAAACGGAAACCGGTTTACTATTAGACCCGCCCAAAAGCTAATCTATTGGCTCTGCTGATACTTGCTAACGTATTATTGGCTGTTGCTGCTGTCACTCAAGTTGTAAACAGTCAGAACGTGCTCACGTTGTTTTGCTAGTTTGGAGCCGCTAGGGAACACCGGTACTGAGTCACATCGTCAACTAGACGCTGTGTAATATCAGAGCTCAGCTCAGCTTCCATTACATAACATTTGAATAAGTGTTCATTTGTGAGTGTTTGGTAGTTATGCACAGCCAGGCGGCAGCATGTCAAGAAAACGAAAAGTGGATATAAGAGACTTCTTTCAAAGTCTAAACGTAAGTTGGAACATGTGACACCCCTGCATTAAGCTCAGACTCACCTCCTCCTTCACAAACATACTCAAAACTAACTTTTACAAACTCATCTCCTCCACATAACTGACTCCTCAGACACAATTTATTCGTATTATTATAATAATTATTTTTTTTTATTATTACTATTATCATCATAATTATTATTACTAGTAGTAGTAGAAGTGTAACTTCAAAACTTTTATCATTTAACTTTATTGTAAACTTATCTATTGCAATGTATATTTTCACATTAAAAAGCTCTGAAAAATGAACAGTATCATCATCGTCAACAGATTTTTTTAAGCTTAATGTCAAAGATGTACACTTTTCATTAGATTTATCTTATTTTTTCCATTTATTTTTTGTGTGTTGAAATGCAACAACTGTTTAAACACTTTTAAGGGGAAAAACATATTTAATATGTTTTTATACACTCAAATGTTAGGGTGATGATCATGTGTAAAACATTAGTTCAGCATGTCCTCTAACACAGCAAATGAAATAACGGCCAGATCTCAGGAGGACCGTTTATGTATAAATAATTTTTATACTTTTGACTAGGCCTGGGAATGTAACAAATTTTGCTGGACGATATTTTGTCCAACAAATTGTTGATGATAAGCGATATCATTGTCAACATTATCTAGACCAAAATAACCACTAATATAATGTTAATATATCATAATAATGCAAGTACACCCTTTAAAATGCAACAAATAAACCTTCATTTAACATTGAAATGTCCAGAACCAGAACTTCTAAATGAATAAAAATAACAAACAAAAATTGAATAAAAAAATAATCTCACTCCCTGTTAGAAAATGTTGCACCAAAAACAATAAAAAAGACCCAAAACAATAAATACAATGGCCTATCCATTGTCAACAGCCAAAACTGCACTTCAATAATGATAATAAATAAAAATAATAATAGAGTTGTACATTTTTTAACTTTGATATATATATATATATAGAGGATGGAAAAATTATTGAGATGGGCACGTGACGTGTCAAGGGGTCTTTACATAACACCCCCCACCCCAAATCCGCACAAGCCTGCTGTGTCCCCCCCACTTCTGAAATCAAAATTTCGTCCCTGGTCTAGAGCCAGTGGTGCCCCCCGGGGAGTGGCCAAGGGGGGCCATGGCCATTCCCTGAAAATGTCTGCCCCCCTCCTGAGGGAAGACCTCCGTCTTTAAAGGGACACTAGGCAGTTCTGCTTGTTTTTAGTACCCCCTAGTGTCCATTTGTGAAGGTAAAACCAAAACCTTTACCAAAATCTTCTCGTTGTGCGTTTGTCTAACACCTTAATCTAACAGCTGAAATGTCTCTTAGTGTTCCTAAGTGTCTAGAACTAAATTAAACAAATCAGCTGGGTTCATGAACTTAAACATGCAGGAAATGTGCTGAAGCCAGACAGCAGTGCCAGGTAAGTCAGCTCAGTTTTTTCTAAGTCCCAACAGACCAGACCGGCAACTGTGATGTTGCAAGTGCGATATTCTGGCCACAGGGGGTGATAGGGAGCCTAAGTCACTTCCGCATCATGGGTCCCCAGCATCGACATACATATATGGACAATGGGTTTCCATAGGCTCCAATAATAAGTTTTTGTACTAAAATGGGAGGTGGCCACCACCGCCATTTTGACCGTGTCACAGGTTCCGTCAAGCCCAGACAATTCCATAAAAGGGAAGAGAGGCGGAGCTGAGGGTGGGGCTGTAAGGCAGGGATCAACTGACGACACCCGATCGAACTAGCTACAAGCTAACCTGAAGCTAACCCAAAGCTAATGAGGAGGTGGGAGCTAAGCTAACCGAGGTAGCAACCTAGCTACAACCGGAGTTAACTGTGCACAACACCAGAGCTTCTGAGTCAGAGATACGCCGGGCTGACCGCTGGGTAAAACCGGGTGGAACACAGAGGTCTCCGAGACCTCCACAAGCCGGCAGCCGCACAGCAGACAAGCGCCGCTGCGATCTGAGATGTGCAGAGCTGACGCTGGGGAGAACCGGGTGGAAAGGTTTCCATCCCAGAGCTCCACAAGCCGGCAGCCCGCGCAGCAGACAGAAGCCGCGATCAGACAGAGATGCGCCGAGGTGGAGAACCGGGTGGAAAACAAAGCCAGATGTTTTAAGCCTTTATTGTTATAATTGTGACGATGTTGGCTTACAGCTGATGAAAACCCCACATTCAGAGTCTCAGACAATAAGAATATTGTGAAAAAGTTCACTATTCCAGACTCAAAGTGTTTCATTCTAATCAGCTATTGAATCCAGAACACCTGCAAATGGTTTCTGAGCCTTTAGATCAGGGGTGTCAAACATGCGGCCCGCGGGCCGGATCCGGTCTGCAAGCAGGTTAAATCTGGCCCGCGAGATGGTTGTGTAAACTTTATTTTCATACTTTACAATGTAGAGTGAAAAAAAACTTATCTTTGTGAGCAAGTTCTCTGTAATGAGTATAAATAAAACAAAGCTGCGCTCAAGGCTCACACAAGAACTTGAATCACATCCTGAAGTTGGCCGCCACTCAGGATGTGACTTCTGATGTTGATGTGCTGGTGAAAGCTAAAAGATGTAAAGTAAAATGAGTCAAATATACTTTAAGTGCTGCATGAAACTGATCTTGCCATGTGATCTGTAAGCTCTTTAAATCACTAAGGAATGTTTTTTCATTTATTGATTTTTTTTTTTTCAAATTTTCAAGTACACTTCAGGTGTTGTACTTGTACCACACTGTCCTCAGGCTCCAGCCTTGTTTTATATTGATTGTATTAAAACAAAGAAAACAATCTGAAGTTTTTTTTTTTATTTACCGGTCCGGCCCACTTGGGACTAGATTTCCCTCAATGTGGCCCCTGAGCTAAAATGAGTTTGACACCCCTGCTTTAGATGGTCTCTCAGTCCAAGCTGGATTACTGACATAAATGGACTTTGTACCATGTTTCCATGTTTGCAGTTTCACCTGTAAATAAATAAATTATCATTTAAAAAACATAAATATACGTTTCTGGCCAAACGCTCCCAGAGCTACCATAAGAACCAATTTGTTGCGCTGTCCTAAAAATGTCACTGGTCCCATCTGGCCACCCAAATGAAACTCTTCTGGGGCACCACTGTCTCGAACCGCCAATGATTCCTAATTCTCTGCAAACAAATGTTACAGGAGACTGTGTGTGTGTGTGTGTGTGTGTGTGTGTGTGTGTGTGTGTGTGTGTGTGTGTGTGTGTGTGTGTGTGTGTGTGTGTGTGTGTGTGTGTGTGTCAGACCTCTCTGCTGTCTCAGCTCAGGAGAAGAAAGAACACGGTTTTGTTCAAAGACCTCCATAACAGATGGGGACGCCATGAATGAATCTGCTTTAAAATGTTCTGCTCCTCTACACAAGGGGATGCTTTTCATTACATCCTGTGTTTAAAAATAGTTCTCCGTGGAACGGAAAATAAAAGAACGATCGGGGCGGCTTTGATGAAGACGGCAGGTTGATTCTGTTTTAATGAGGACAAAGAGGAAGTCCCAACATCCTGGAGCTCCTCAGTTTGATTCAGTAAGAAAGAGAGAATGCATTGTGTTGAAACGAAAGTTCTCCGTGATATTTTGCCCTCAACACACCTTCGCCGGTCTGTGTTGAGTAAATGAGAGCAGGAGAAACAGAAACTTGGCTTCGGCTTTGACACATCTAAGATTTCAGGAAGTTAAAGTTGTGGTTGGTGTTTAGGTCGACTGGCAGTCCGGAGGGTGAAAACGGCCGAAGTTCACTACGATTTGAGGGACACTTTGAGTTTTGTGTTTCAGAGAAAGAGGCAGGTGAGCTTATCGCCACGGTAACAGGCTCCTCACTTCTTTCAGACACCCAGAGCATCTACCAGCCCCTGCTCACCTGGCTGTCTCATTTAAACAATCCAATCGATGACTTCCAGGATTATCCTCTCATTCCATGTTTTTTCCATTATTCACTCATTCATCATCACACAATGCTAATCCTAACACAGATAATCTGGTTTTAATGATCCTGTTATAGTCTGCACATTAATTCATCAAAGTTATCAAAACAACAGGATTCTGTTTGGAATATTAATGATTTAACAGTTATTTACTGTAACTGTATTCATCAGGAACATTACATCTGAGGGATATTTTCATAACTCAGCCCAACGTTGCTACTTTTCACCTTTTCTGTACGACTAGCGGTGACGCTAAACGTTGCATTAATACTGACTCAGAAAATTTTATTTTAACTCAGCCTCACTGTGCTGCCATCAAACCTTTTGTTTCTTATGAATGTACGTCTTTACCCTCCAGCTGTCCTATCGGGTGACCCCTCCAGGACGGGATGGTTCATCCCTTGGGTCCACATGGCAAAAAGCAAAGAAATAACAAAGACTACTCTGAACCGAGGGCCTGCTGCAGCCGGATTCACCTAGAAATAGAGAAAGGCAAGCTAAAGTCACAACAGCGCACAGTTTTCATTGGATCCCACCGGACCCTTTAAATGCTCACGAGAGGTCTCGCCACATCTGGATTAGTGGAGAAACTGGGAAAGGAATGCAGGAGAGCTGACTTTCTGCTCCAGTAGTTGCCATGGTGATATAAGGCATCAGCACGCCACCGATGATGATGAAGATGGTCTGAGAAAACCGAAATCTGAACGTAAAATTCAGATTTTCCCTCTCAACCACTCAGAGTTCAGGAAGAGACCCAGAGTTAGCTCCGCCTCCTCTCGGGGACACCTTCTGACAGTTTCATGTTTCTCTAGGTAACTTTGAGGTTTCGCGTCTTTAGTTGTGCTTCAGCTCTGAGTGTTTTAAAGCAAGCCGGGACTGGAAGGGTTAGGGTTTGTAGAATGGCTTCCTGTCGTTTGCTGAATCAGAGCCGTCTGAAACAGGAGAGCTAAAGTGGCCTGACTGTATTTGATTATTTATTTTTACTCCATTTTATCACAAAGTTTTAACCTCCTGAGATTTTCCTCTCTTCTGTTAGCAAACATAGAAAGTTCAAAGTTCAATTAAAAAAACTTTAAAATCATTCAAATAAAAACTTTTGAACGGGATGAAGAGTTATCGTGCAGGAAACCAACCTCCTAGTGGAGATGTGGACATTTATTTTCACAAACACTCGACACAATCAGTCTCACCTGGTGAGGAAGGGGTGTGCGGGCAGGTACTGCTGAGCCAATAGGAGCCCGGAGGAAGCAGCTGATGGACCTTCAGGTAATCCTGCAGCTCCTGCTCCGACCACGGAGAGAGAGCTCGGCTGGCTGCGCCGGATCTCCCCCAAGGCTCCGTGGATGAGGTTAGGAATTGGGTGGAGGGCGGTCAGAGGGGTGGAGGTGAGTGGCAAATGAGGCTTGCTGTGACCGAGGCTGATGACCGGAATGTAAGGAGGAAGAGGTGAAGAAGATGACGATAGAGGGGCAGCTGCGGCAGAGGCTGGAGGTGGCAGAGGGCATGGGGAAGTCTTGGCTGGCGCAGGGAGGAGTGGAGGTGGAGAGGAAAGACCTGGTGATCCATCTGTCCGAGGAGCACAGCTGGAGGGGAATTTTAATTCTCGGAGTCCCTCCACCTCCTCCTCCTCCTCCTGCTCAGTCTCCACGATGACAGGATCAGGTGCATCAGCTGGACCAGCTTGGTGACTGGTTACCACCGTTGTGAGGATGATGGGAGGCTGAGCTGAACTGGTCATGTTTGTCTGCTGCGTTTTCCTCGTTTCATCAGTGGGATGAGAGCTTTTCTTATCGTCCGAGGATGCCGAGGCCAGGTTTTGAGGAGGACTGTGCTGCCGTGTGGATGCACAGGAGGGTGAGGAAGCAGGAGAGGACGAGGAGGATGAGGAGGTGGGGCGAGGAAGGTCAGGTGGTGAAGCGAGTGGAGCAGAGTGCTTCAGCTTCTCCATCATGATGGTGATTTTAGTGAACAGCTGTTTAACATTGTCCCCTGCTTTAAACTGAAGATCTCATGTCCACCACACAAGTGACATCTCTTCCTGCACTCAGCTCTTCCTTCTATCGTGAAACTTTGATCATCTTAAATCCATCAGCTGTTCTTAAGACAGATTTGTGTCCGTTTTTACGTCCCACTCAAGACCAAAACTACATTGTTGTTTCAGGTGTCCTCAGAGGACACCTGGTGTCCTCGCTTTGCTGACAATTCAAGTGTCGTCAGCTTTTAAACGGAAGGTTTTGTTCTGAGCTGTCCACTCAGACGTCTCCGTCGTGCTTCAGTCCAGGTTCGGTTTGGATGTCTGTGTTTTCCTACAGATCATCCTGAGTGCTGGCCTTTAGTTCTGAATGAGCCCCTGGTGACAGCTCCTGAGTCCGTGTGTGTGTGTGTGTGCGCGCGCGCACGCGCCCTGAGGATGTGACTCAAAGTTCTTGCAGGGCTAAAAGCCCTTCAGATCCGTGATGACTGGACTGGATTCAAAGAGCCTGTTGAACCAAAGAAAGATTAAAAAAAACTCTCGAATCACAAAATCGTTCTTTTCAACAGAAAATTGTAAAAAAATGAAATTAAAATAAATTGTGCCTGAAAGCGTTTCAGCCTTTTCTCAAACACAAAGCTATTCCTTTGAGGGTTTTTCATATAATTTAAAATTAGAGCACAGTAAAAAATAACCACCTCACCACTGATCGGACTGGCAGTGAGAAATTCACGCCTCTACTTTTATTGTATTTTATTTTTCCACTGAGCAATGCAAAGCGTTTACTCTCTCGGGTTTTGCAATCGCAGTTGTTCCTGTTTTGTTCTTTTTGGCTTGTCATGACTTTACTTTGAACAGTTCCTCCTTTCTCACTGATGTCTAGAGACGACGCTCACAGCGGCTTGTGATCGGTGTAAAATCTACATTTTATGTAGTGGAAATGTTAGTGAAAAAAGCACAAAGGCAGGTTTATGTAATTTTTTGGCTGTTTTTAAGAAGAAGAAAAAACGTTTATACACATTTTATCATGTTATTGTTGTAATTCAACCAGAAATTATTTACTGTGACTTTATTTTCTAGAATATTTTGTTTTTGTTGTTTATGCATTTTAATTTAGAAGAGTGGCTGGGCTCTCCCTTAGAGATAGGGTGAGAAAATCGTTCATTCGGGAGGGGCTCGGAGTAGACCCGCTGCTCCTCCACATCGAGAGGAGCCAGTTGAGGTGGCTCGAGCATCTGGTCAGGATGTTTCCTGGACGCCTCCCTGGTGAGGTTTTCCCGGGCACGTCCAACCGGGAGGAGACCTAAAGGGAGACCTAGAACACGGTGGAGGGACTATGTCTCTCACCTGGCCAGGGAACGCCTTGGGATTCCCCCGGAGGAGCTGGCCCAAGTGGCTGGGGAGAGGGAAGTCTGGGCCTCTCGCCTCAGGCTACGGCCCCCGCGACCCGACTCCAGATAAGCGGGTGAAAATGGATGGATGGAATTTAGTTTGTATTTGTTCAATAAAATTCATTTATATTTAATGGTTTAATTTTGTATATTTCATTAACTATTCACAGCATTTGAGGCGCAACACATTCATTTATAACTGAAATGGTTTCCGACTAAATCCTGATTTTCCCTTCGGCAAAAACGATTTATTAACCTGATCTTCTCACATTTTTATTCTCATTATTATATTTCCTTAAAGGTCTCTGTGAATGCTGCATACACCATACGGTGCAACAGTTTAAACCCGTTAAATCAAAAGTACCTTAAAGCTGCACAAAACCTCTGAAGAGCAGCAAACTAAAGTACTGGGAGTACTTACAAGTGCCTGATGATTGTATCCGGCATGTTTCATCTGATAAATCCGTCGGCGTTGAAGCGATCCGTGAACCACATGTTGTTTCTGCGCAGCTCTCAGCGCTGTGTTCCTCCTCCTCCTCCTCCTGGTCACTTCATGTGATCACGTCAGTGTCTCTGAGGTCACAACTGGAGCCAAAGTGTCTGACAACAATCAGAAGAATCCTTAAATTACTTTAAAAATCCAGAAATGCATTTTGAAAAAGATTCAGAGTTAAATTGTGTCCATATCTGTGAAAATAAACGTGTTTGTCTTCCTGTGTTGAAGTTTCTCTTCTGGATGAAGACACAAGTAGATGGGTCTTCCCTCCCTGTCCCTATGTCATCTTCACCTCTCCGTCTTTCACCGCCCCGTCTGTCCCCATCACCCGTCTTTGCCAAGAAGACACAATGATCGAGGTGGATGCCAGAGTCCTGGTTCTGGCAAATGAGAGGTGGGAGAGTGGGGTGGGGGGTGGGGGGAGTTTTCCGCTCCCTGCTGGACAAGAGGATGTGCTCATACAATGTGGTGGCTGCTGATAAGAGCCTCAAAGCTGCCTGTGGTCTTTAGATAAGGACTCACTACCACCCCTTCTCTACATCCCCATCAACACACACACACACACACACACACACACTGGCAGGTTGACGCCTGCACGGATGCACACACAAACATGGCACCAAGTTGGTCAGTCCCAGACTTTGAAGGGAATGCTGGACGTTTTCCAGGCAATCTTGTGCCACTACACTAACATCACAATGAGCATAACAGACCATGTAGCATCCACACACACACACACACACACGGAAATATGTACACAAAAACCAAACAGGACACCATTAATAATAATAATAATGCATTGAACTTATATAGCGCTTTTCTAGATCCCCAAAGACGCTTTCACACACTCTCACATTCACACACTGCTAGTGATGGTAAGCTACTTGTAGCCACAGCCACCCTGGGGAGGTCTGACAGAGGCGAGGCTGCCATTTGGCGCCGTCGGACCCTCTGACCACCACTAACACTGGCAAGTTGGGTGAAGTGCCTTGCACAAGGACACAACAGCACGATACCCCTGGCGGGAGCTGGAATCGAGCCCATGACCCTCCGATCATGAGGCAACCCGCTCTACCACCTGAGCTACTGCTGCCCCATTAGCTACTGTTATAGCTTCATTTGACTCAGTTCAGGTAAAATGCCCCCAAAACACATCCTGGACCGGTTCAGAAGGATAATCAGCACACTCGTAACCCATTTATGATTTACATGAATTTGATTGTTTCCACCTCTCAAATGTGAAGAAAATCAAAGTTTAAAGAGGACTTTGCTTTTTAAAGCTACTGGATTAACGAGCATCTGAACGCAGAATATTAAAGAAAAAATAAAAGCACGACGCCGATGAAAGCCAACCTCCTCTATTCCGGTTCACGTTGATGCTTGCTTCATGGTTTTGACACCAGAACTCACAGCTGTGTCACTAATGACCACTGCACAAGCCGTCGTCTTGTGCAGTGGTGCAGTACTTTCCTCTCCAAGAGCTCTGAACTTCCTTCCTACAGACAGTCTATGAGCCGTTCTCAGTGCCGACTCGTTCCAGTCAGAATGTGTGTGTGTATGCGTGCGTGCGTGCATGTGTGTGTGTGTGTGTGTGTGCGCCACCCTCAGGGTCAGAGCGTCTTTCACCTCCAGCCCCTGTTCAGGCATTTCCTCCTTACACAAACAGTATAGGGCCTTTACAGTTACCTGACCTTTGAGGTCCTGGGAAAACAACCAGGTTTGCAAAGCAATAAATCTGTCACCATCATTGTTATTTTGTGATTTTTCTCACCTTTGTTATCACAACAAACAATCGGATTCCGTCTGATTCTGGGATGACTGATGCAGACAGCGAACAGGTCGTCACGCTGCGGTGCGTCTGACAGCTGTGGTTCTGGCTGATCACACCCACAGGGAGAGGAAGACGTTGCGCAGCGGCACCGTTGAGCTCGCAGATGCATCGTGAATTTGCCTGTAACACATAAAGAGCTCCTCGAGGGACACCGAAAATCCTCGGGGATCACCTTGTCCCGTTGCCTTGCGGAGCAATCTTCAGATAAAGACAAATCAATCTTCTACAGTTGAGTTTAATGTTTCTGATGTGACTTACCTGGAAGTTCAACACAGAACTTAAAAACGTAGTACTTCGAATTGGTAAATGCTTTCATTATAATGTGTGTTGTGTTTGTTGGAAATACATTTGGATGAAAATATGGTAGAGCAGGGGTGTCAAACTCATTTTAGCTCAGGGGCCGCATTCAGGGAAATCTAGTCCCAAGTGGGCCGGACCGGTAAATTAAAAACAACTTCAGATTGTTTCCTTTGTTTTAATACAATCCATATAAAACAAGGCTGGAGCCTGAGGACAGTGTATCCAAAATAGTACAAGTACAACACCTGAGGTGTACTTGAAAATTTGAAAAACATTAAAAATCAATAAATGAAAATAAAAAAACATTCCTTAGTGATTCAAAGAGCTTAAAGATCACATGGCTAGATCAGTTTCATGCAGCACTTAAAGTATATTTGACTCACTTTACTTTTACATCTTTTAGCTTTCACCGGCACATCAACATCAGAAGTCACATCCTGAGTGGCGGCCAACTTCAGGATGTGATTCAAGTTCTTGTGTGAGCCTTGAGTGCAGCTTTGTTTTATTTATACTCATTACAGAGAAAACTTGCTCACAAAGATAAGTTTATTTTCACTCTACATTGTAAAGTTTGAAAATAAACCATCTTGCGGGCCGGATTTAATCCGCTTGCGGGCCGAATCCGGCCCGTGGGCCGCATATTTGACACCCCTGTGGTAAAGGCTTGAAGACCATCTGCAGGCAGCTGGATGTTCTTGTGCCACAGGAACATAAAGTTGACAGAATTCCCCCCCCCCCCCCCCCCCCCCCCCCAGGACCTGAAGGCAGGAGCAAACGCAACCCCATCAGCAACGCCAAACAAAACTTTCACCACAAAGTTTCTAATTAATTGCATTTCAGAAGCTACCGATTAGTCCCCAAGCGGTTTCCTTTCTTCCTTTAAAGGATTTCTCCTCTCTGGAACGAACACAAGATGAACTGTGGACTTTCTCATAAAGGGCCAGCCTGAGCGCTCAAACTGTAAATAGGGAATAATAATAGAAACAAACGATAACAGACCGCTTCCGCTTTCCCCCTGAGTGAGGAAGAAATCAAGAGAGGATTGTTTTAATCTGAGAGCGGCGCTGCAGCGCCCTCCCCCTCGCTGCCTTAAAATAGGAGAATCGATGGGGGAGACTTCAAGTGAAATGTGTGTGTGTGTGTGTGTGTGTGTGTGTGTGTGTGTGTGTGTGTGTGTGTGTGTGTGTGTGTGTGTGTGTGTGTGTGTGTGTGTGTGTGTGTGTGTGTGAGCTGCAGCAGCTTAATGTTAAATGTGTGAATCTCATCACCCTGCAGAGCTGATTGTTTGTGGCGATCGTCCGACTAAATTGTGAAATGTATTTCCAGAATGCACCAGACATCTCTATTAAGGTCCATGTTAGAACTTCCTGGTGGTGAATCCACAACATGAGGTTCACATGCCTCAGCGTGGCTTCGTTGTTGAAAACATGAACCAGAATTAGTGGAGGCCATGACCCTTGCTAGAGAAAACGCACAACTACCAATGCTGAATTTGGGTTCTACCTGTGCAGAGGTTCTAAGTTTGCCAAGCGTGGTGATGTGTAAACCCTGCAGACCACCTTTGGAAGTAAACAGCATTCCTGCAGCAGCTCTCACACACTAAACACTTCCTGGTTTTCACTCAAAGTTGTGCCCACAGCGCATTAATTAACAGGCTCTTTACTGTCCCCTGAGTACCAAGTATTTACCCAGTACTAACGTGGTACATTTCAGGTAATGATTGAGTATTTGTTAATTAATTACAGAGTAATTGCAAACAAACGGCATTATTTCTGAGTAAAATGTGACTCTCCGAGTGTGCTTGGCTGCAGAGGCTTGGTTCTTGGTTGTCTGTTCTTCAACCAAACTAAGTTTCTGCTTCCAAACTTTATTTTTATCCAATTGCAGAATTATTGACCAAAAGCTTGGTTCAATACTCAGGGGAGCTTTTAGTAAAGGGTTAAGGCAGCTTCAGTGTCAGAGTTGGAAATTAACATATAGCTCACCGTGATGCTAGCTAAACAAATAATTGCTCATGTATAAACCTAGACATTACTAACCAAACAATTAGTCTAAACACGAAGTAGTCAGACATGAAAACATGTCAGCGGTGAAAAAGGTGAGACGCCCACCACTCGTGTGCCTGGAGACACTTAATTGGGGAAAGTAGCGACTACTCTCATAAGCTGAAAGCTATAATTATCACAATTATAACATAATATCTGGCTTTGCATGTAATAAGTAAGTCTCATAGATTTGTTTCACCACTGAATTACTGAAATAAAATAACTTTAGCAATATATTGTCATTTTTTTGGGTTTCACCTGTTATTTCACCAGAAAAGAAACAAAACAATGCCCTGATCAAAGCAAACACAGCAGGTGACACACATTCCAATTCCCTATAATTCGGGTCTGGATATGAAGCAAAACAGGAAGTACCAAAAATTGCAGTTCCACCCTCATCCGCTGGGGGCTGGTGTCAGAAGCGAGCAAATCCTCATTGACTCCCACGTTAAAAATACCAATTTCACAGCAGAAATAAACATGTTTACAGCCTGGTACCAAAACATGTTTTTGGTTTAAATGATCTAGTTTACACTCATGACAACTCTGAGGGGGGTGAATTTTTTTTGTCACTCGCTCTTCTGTTTGTGTATTAAAAGCCTAAAATTTTGTATAATTAATGAGCATCCGACCCACGTGAACGCAGAGCCAGCTCAGCGGAAAGGCCTCAGTCTGAGCCTCAGCCTCACCTGAAAACTGTTCAGCCATTTTCAGTCTCTCAACTTAGACCATTAGTTGTTGCGTTTGCACGTTCTTTTTTGGATATTATTTGTGCAATTGTTGGGCAAAATGACTTGCTGTGGTATTAATTGCACTAATAGAGCATCCAAGAAGTCTCCACTTCATTTATTTTGGTAAGTAAAATTATATTTATGTATTTTAAATGGTAAATGGTAAATGGTCTGTATTTGATATAGCGCCTTCTAGAGTCCTAGAACCCCCCAAGGCGCTTTACAACACAATCAGTCATTCACCCATTCACACACACATTCACACACTGGTGGGGATGAGCTACAATGTAGCCACAGCTGCCCTGGGGCGCACTGACAGAGGCGAGGCTGCCGAGCACTGGCGCCACCGGTCCCTCTGACCACCACCAGCAGGCAAGGTGGGTTAAGTGTCTTGCCCAAGGACACAACGACAGCGACAGACTGAGCGGGACTCAAACCAGCAACCCTCTGATTTTGGGGCGAGCACTTAACTCCTGTGCCACCGTCGCCCCACTGCCGCTCTTGCACTAGCTGAGTTTATCAAAGTAGCTTGCTAACTACCATTTTAACATGTACTGTTTAACCATGAAATTTAAATTTAATAGGGTAAAACCCAGTGCATTTAACATAATGCTGCATTTTTAAAAATGGGGTGAAATATGACATGTTGGTGGAGCTGGGATCCGACTATATATATATATATATATATATATATATATATATATATATATATATATATATATACACACACATATAATCAACAAGAATATTTTGTGTGTATATATTTTCATATATTCACACAAAAAGCATTATGTTGATTATATGTGTGTGTATATATATATATATATATATATATATATATATATATATATATATATATATATATACATACATGCACACATATATAATCAACAAAATGATAGTGTGTGTGTGTGTGTGTGTGTGTGTGTGTGTGTGTGTGTGTGTGTGTGTGTGTGTGTGTGTGTGTGTGTGTGTGTACACAAAATCATTTTAATAATTTCCAAAAAAGGAAAAAAGATAAATAAATCATATATGTAAATATGTAAATATGTATAAATAAATTCTAATTTATTTATTTATTTAAAGAGCAAGTCACCCCAAATCAACTTTTTTTGCTGATAAACTATATAAATGAGTGTCTGATTGTGCTGCAGACAAATGCAGTCAGTAATACGGCACTTTAGTGCATCTTAGGTAAAATTTAAATATTCTGCCTAAAACTGTCAGTGTTGCACCCTCTTCAGGTAAAAACTCAGCACTGCATTTTAATTTAAATCTGCCATCGCTATTGGCTAAGAGGTACACTATGATGTTAGCTGGTACATTATGATGTCACAATATCGTGAGTGTGTGTATTTGTTAGCGGCTCTGCCCTCTCGTCCTGCTAGGCAACAGCATTTGTTGCATTTTTCAAACAGGAAGTGGGAGATGAGTAAGAATCTGGTGGGGGGGGTGACTTGCTCTTTAAAAAAGGAGAACAAAGGGAAAAAAGTGATAATCATGGACAGAGAGGATAAAAGGAGGGAATGTAATGACATCATACCAGTACTTGTGACATCATCATAGGGATAGCACCTCTATTGCACACTCGTCCAGCTATTGAACAGAGGACAAGATTTTCAGAAATCAACCATGACTGCCTTATCTTATGTGGAATTATTTTACCTCAGCAAGCAACTGGGGAGGGAAAGAGATGAATTGTCTCGAAAAGTCACGGATTATGAACGAGATATTCGGGTTTTGACAGAGAAACACGCGGCAGAAAAATTGAAATTTAAGGAGACGTATGAGAAGGATCTTAAACAAAAAGATGTTGATAAGAACACTAAAATTAAAAAAGCAAATGAAGAGATTGCTCGTTTGAAAAACAAGATCTCACAACAAGAGGAGTCTATTAAAAAACTCAAACAGGAGAATAAATCTCTTAAAATATGTGACAAAAAACTGAACAAAATGACTCTTGATGAAGAGACCCTAAAAGATAGAATTACGACCATCAAGGAAAATAACGAAAAGCTCAAAGCAAAAAATTTGAAGTTAGCTCAAGAGATTCTCGCACTTCATAAACAGAGAGACCTTCAGAAAGAAGAAGATTCTTTACATGTTAAAGAGAAGATGATAGAGAAACTCCAGCTTGATCTGGAAACCTGTAAGTTGTCGAACCAATCATTTGAGAATGATTTATTGGATGCAAAGAAAGAAATCAACAGACTGCAAAAGCAGATTAAAGATACAGAAGCACAGGAAACCATAGCCTACAAGGAGAAAGTCGTAGCCTTACAAAACCAGACAGAGAAATGTGAGGCTTTGGTTGATGAGCTGTGGCAAGCCAAGCGGGACTTAAAAAGAGCCAGGGATGAGCGTGAAAATGCATGTAAAACCATGGAGCAACTACGAGAGGAAATGGAAGAAATAAATAGAGAAAAAGAAAGTATGTTTGTGGATATTTATCACAAACAACTGAAGATAGATGGCTTGGGAAAGAAATTAGATGGCATCAAGGCAAATTTGAAAGTAGAAAAGGAGACTAACATTTTGTTGCGTGAGAAGTATCTTAAGGAAAAAGAAAGCGTACCTCAGAATGTATACAAGAATAAGGCGGAATGCCCATCATCAGATCTTAATATGTGGCATTTGAAAGTACAAGATGAATTAAATACTCCCAGTACGCCCAAATTTTCTAAGCGGTTTGACTTTAGACCCAAAGACGTTGCACCTTTCCGATACAACGGTAATGTTGTTAAACTCCCCCCCATAAACCAACCTGTTGGACACAATGTGTACACAAAGAAACCCTTTAGGGGACCACATCCTAATCCAGATCACTGTAACATTTTCAACACGAGCGGCTCAAACTTCCTTTACATTCGGCAGACATAGTCAACTTAGATCTTATATTCTAATTTACCTTAGATCTTATATTCTAATTTACCTTCTGAGGAAGCATGGGTTAACACAAAGTCAGAGGTCTTGTCAGAAGACAGAGCTAAACAGATATAATTCATCGTGGGTACGTACGAAGCTACGGCCGAGCTTGAACCCAAACAGAGGCAGAGCTTCTATCCTAGTTTACAATACCGTTGGAAAGTAAAATTATTGAATAAGTGCAGCTGTTTAAGGCTTCACGTGAATCTTAAAACATTTAGTAGTGAAACGTTGTTGCAGAACGTTAAGCAACGATACGTGGTTTCAGATGGGTGAGAATCGGGAGGCTTACCGTGAAATGCTTGTAGATGCTGACCTGCTATTGAAACGTTTAGTTAACCATTTATAAATCAGAGATCACCGATGACGACATGAAAATAGTCTCCTACAACGAGCTCCAGCATTAGCTCTAGAAAATAGACGGTGAGACTCTAGGATATGAAAATCCTGACAGATCTAGGTCACACTTTCAAAATAACATGGCCTCCACTAACTTAACTCACGACAGGGAAGGCTGTTGTTGGCTTAGCGTCCAGCAAACAGCAGAGAACGTCTCGACTAGTAGAAGCTAACTGTTAGGATTAGCAACTCCACCACTCCAGGCTTGTGTCATTTGTGGAGATAAAACTTCAACGTTACAAAACAAACAGTGTCAGTGTTAGAGCTCGTTTCTGTTAGCCAATCAGAGACGAGATGTCCAAATATTAGAGATGCTTGGCACCGGCCCAGCTAATTCAAGTTTATTTATATAGCGCCAAATCACGACTAGAGTAATCACAAGGCACTTCACACACAGGTCAGTTTATTAAGCCAGTCAGTAAAAAGTTTTCTATTGACCCTTTGCCCTTTTGATCGAAATGAAACTCCTGCTTTATGCTTTGCAGGCGTTTGCAGGAACAGCGCCACCTAATCTCTCAGAGCTTTTAATAAGGTATGTTTCTACTCGACCTCTCCGCTCTGCAGATGAGGATTTATTGGTCGAGCCTAGGTTTAGCTGCAGGTCTCGAGGAGTGAGCCTTTGCAATGCTGGCCCCAAGACTGTGGAACAAAGACTCTGCATTATTCTGGTAGAAGTCCAGTCCCTGTTCGAGTTCATTAATAGAAACCTTGTGCTCCTCACATTCAACCTCAAGCTTAAATGTTCTCACCTTTTCTTCCTGGCACCATTTGTTCACGATTTCCAGCTCTGATTGGAAATATCTCGGCTTGACCGAAAGAAGATCAACATTTTTTGTAAATCTCCAAATGATTCCTGCTGGACAGTCACAGATGGAGAATTTTCTTGTTGATTAGACATAATTACAGAGTTTTTTGTTTGTTTAACAGGCATAAAACTGTGTCTCAGAGAATATAGACTGGGGGGGGGAGGGGTGACGTCACAAAGGAAATGCAAATTAGGGGGCGGGGCGTAATTGAGGGACGCGCTGCAGACGCTGACAGAACCGTTGCTGTTCTGCACGGGGGGGGGGGGGGGGGGAGAGGAGGGGGGCGGCTCGGGATCCTTCGACTGCCAATGACGTCACATTACTGCAAATCTACTCGCTTTCACACACACGTTTTGGAAAGACATCAGCAGTTTTGTTAATAAATTCTTGTTTGTTGACACCTAAATGTTTTCTTTAGAATTGTAATTTGTTTAAAAAAAAACATATTATCTTTGTTTTGTAAAGAATGTGAAACTGCATAGAACCCACATCGGACTGACAAAAAATAGAACAGTTCTTATATGTGAAGCCATATCTGTCACGTTTAGGAGGGATGGTAGAACCCAAATTGCAGAACCCAGGAAGGACACGAGGCAGGAGTTGATATGTAAGGTAAAAATCCTTTATTTGGAGGAGGAACAAAAATAAATCCAAATGGCAGCGAGCCAAAATTCCAGAAGAACTAAAGCTCACTTAAGAGCACAGACACAGAGTGACATGATAAGGCTTATAAACAGGAGGGGGGTAATCAGGGAAACAGGTGACAGGTGTGAGGAGTGTGAGCTGAGGAGACACTGGTGGAATCAATTAACAAAATGGGAAGGGAAGGAGCTTGACCAGAGGGCAGATAAACGTTAACCTATAAACACAAAACTAAACCTAAAGACTGAGGGCCAAAAACAAACAACTAATAACTAGACGGATGAGGAGGACTTAATAAAGATTGAGTAGGAATGGGGAATGATTAGAAGGACACCTGAGGGAAGTCTACAGAGGGCTGGAGATAATAATGGGACACAAGAGGATGACCTGGAGTGGGAACGGTGGAGGGGTTGGGAAACAAAGGGACACAGAACATGACAGTACTGGAGATATGGGAGACTGGGAGATATGGGAGACTGGGAGATATGGGAGACTGGGAGACTGGAGATATGGGAGACTGGGAGATATGGGAGACTGGGAGATATGGGAGACTGGAGATATGGGACACTGGGAGATATGGGAGACTGGGAGACTGGAGATATGGGAGACGGGGAGATATGGGAGACTGGGAGATATGGGAGACTGGAGATATGGGAGACTGGGAGACTGGAGATATGGGACACTGGGAGATATGGGAGACTGGGAGACTGGAGATATGGGAGACTGGAAGACTGGAGATATGGGAGACTGGAGATATGGGAGACTGGGAGATTTGGGAGACTGGAGATATGGGAGACTGGAGATATGGGAGACTGGGAGATTTGGGAGACTGGAGATATGGGAGACTGGGAGACTGGAGATATGGGAGGATGCATCAGCGCATTGCATCCTGTTCCGGTGGTGGTACTAGAGGACGCATCGCATCCTGTTCTGGCGGTGGTACCGGAGGACGCATCGCACCCTGTTCCGGCGGTGGTCCCGGAGGACGCACCACATCCGGTCCAGCCTTTCCAAGAGGCTCCGGTCCAGCCCGTCCAGGCCCGAAGTCGACGCCTCCCGTCTCGAAGTCGACGCCCCCAAGTGAGATGTCGACGCCCCCAGGCCAGAAGTTGACTGAAGTAGACTTTTCCAGCTCTGAAGTAGACGTCTCCACACCTCAAGCCTCGACGCCCAAGTCTCAAGCCTCGACTGGAGATATGGGAGACTGGGAGACTGGAGATATGGGAGACTGGAGATATGGGAGATTGGGAGACTGGAGATATAGGAGACTGGGAGACTGGAGATATAGGAGACTGGGAGATATGGGAGACTGGGAGACTGGAGATATGGGAGATATGGGAGACTGGGAGATATGGGAGACTGGGATACTGGAGATATGGGAGACTGGGAGACTGGAGATATGGGAGACTGGAGATATGGGAAACTGGGACATATGGGAGACTGGGAAATATGGGAGACTGGAGATATGGGAGACTGGGAGACTGGAGATATGGGAGACTGGGAGAGTGGAACACTTCAGACTTGGGCATCGAGGCTTGAGACTTGGGCGTCGAGGCTTGAGGTGTGGAGACGTCTACTTCAGAGCTGGAAAAGTCTACTTCAGTCAACTTCTGGCCTGGGGGCGTCGACATCTCACTTGGGGGCGTTGACTTCGAGACGGGAGGCGTCGACTTCGAGACGGGAGGCGTCGACTTCGAGACGGGAGACGTCGACTTCGAGACGGGAGACGTCGACTTCGGGCCTGGACGGGCTGGACCGGAGCCTCTTGGAAGGGCTGGACCAGATCCTCTTGGAAGGGCTGGACCGGAGCCTCTTGGAAAGGCTGGACCGGATGTGGTGTGTCCTCCGGTACCACCGCCAGAACAGGATGCGATGCGTCCTCCGGTACCACCGCCAGAACAGGATGCGATGCGTCCTCCGGTACCACCGCCAGAACAGGATGCAATGCGTCCTCAGGGACCACCACCGGAACAGGATGCGATGCGTCCTCAGGGACCACCACCGGAACAGGATGCGATGCGCCGATGCACCGGAACAGGATCCTGCACCCGAGCAGATCCTGTACCGACAACGGACGTTAATGCAGCTCGAATGGCTGCGTGCACCCTGGCTGGAGTCATGCGTTGTGCAAAAGTGCATCAGTTTAGTTGACAGACTTGGATCTTTGACGATTTGCCACGTTTGTTTTCCATGTACTTTAACAGGTTGTATGCATTATTGTTTTATTTCCAAGGGAGACATGCATTTAAACAATGGCTTTATGGCTTTGGATCAATATTTGTTGCTTGATATACACTTTGACATTCATGTTGCTGTTTTTTATATGAATGCTTTTTTGCCGTTTCTTGATTTTTAATTCAGAATTAATAAACTAATTTACTGATACTTTTTGTATTCCTTGAAATAAAAAAAGAACAGAAACTCTTTTATGGATTTACAGTAATAAAATTACAGCAAATCGGTAATGAAACTACAGTGAAATTGTTATGAAATTACAGTAAAAAAGTTATTAAAGCGGGCTAGCTAGCAGCCCTGCTGTCAGCAAGCTACTGTAAAATTTACAGGAATTTTAACAGTGAGAATTTTTTATGGAACATCAGAAAACATTTCTAAATATTATAACATGCAGTGATTACCGACCAGGGGAAATGTTATATTGTTTTACCCAGATGAGAGCATTCTCTGTGCCTTGGTGAAAAAAACAACAACATTAGGCTGGGATGTGTTATGTTTTATGAATACTCAAATATAGTAATGCACGGTAGTATAAGGCTGATATCATATTATCAATTTAGGCCCACCTCGACTGGGCATGGATTTTGTCAAGCTGTGTCAGCCAGCGCAAAGCATGGGAATTAAAGGGGCATTATGGAAGTTTGACAGCCAAAACATGTGTAGAAATAATAAATGTCTTCTTCATACATTCTCCTGCAATGCCCTGGTCCTGTAGAATGAGCCCTGGCATTTTTACTGTGATTGCATGTTTTTCTGTAAAATCACAGAAAAAGAGAGATGCTCGGGTCGAGCAGGCTGCTTCATGCGCGTTCACGCTCAGGCATAGCCCGTAGCATTTGCTATCCGTAGCTTTAGCAGCAGAGAGAGAGGCAGTGCCACTTTGTCGCTGTTCCTAACGCCTAGTGACAAAGCTAGCTACATTTCTGAGGACCCTTAGCTACTTTCTGTAGAACTTTCTTCTAGATATTTCCTGCAAATTAGCAACAAAATAGCCATTTTCGCTTCGAATCGTTCTTTGGTTTGACGTTGTTTCAACTGTCATCAAGCAGTGTTAATTTTGACAGGAACTTTTCATTTTATTTTAGTCTTAGTCTTTTGGCTAAAAATTAATTTTAGTCTTAGTCCAATTTTAGTCATTAGATTTATTTTAGTTTTAGTCCTATTTTAGTCAATGAAAATAACAAGTAATTTTAGTCGATAAAAATAAGCAATTATAGTCAACAAAATACATATATTTTTTCTAATGAAGTAATTTCCTACTTTTGTATAGAGCACGAAAAAACTAGTAGTGTAATTTAATACACAGGGTCCAAACTCTTCACCACCACTAATCAGATATAGTGCACACAGCTAAGAATATAGAATATTTGAATAAAAAAACACTTCACATGTTTAACACTTACGTGTTTAATGAAAAAATAAAAAGCACACTGGGAATTACAAAGGTGCTCTTTTTAGCAATTGCACAACAAGCATTTTTCAAACTAGCAAGCAGAAATACTCAAAAATAAAAATTCCTCCTTTGTGGGCATGCATTTTTCCAGAAACTTTTCACAATAAAATGGTTAACACCCCAAAATAAGTACAGTACAGTACCTGTAAGCTGTTAGTTACGGGTGTGTTTTTGGTATTTAACACATACAAAAGGCGTACTGGGTTATAGGGCGCGGGCCGGGGCACGGTAAAACGTACCGGTAAAACATCTGTGCGGGCTCGGGACTCAGAACATATCAGTGCAAACCAGACATTGTGAAAATTATAAACAGCCAAAAGCATGCTTCACTTTACTGGTCTAGTCCTGGTTTAGAGCGCACGTGCACTTCCTCATTGCGCAAAAACGAACAACGTGTGTGCATGATTGTGCATGCGCCATGAGCAGTTCTGGTACTTTTTGGGTCGCAGCCGCTCGCTGCACCGCTTCAACTGTGCAATCGTGAGCTCGCACGGACATCTGGCGTGTTTGATATTTTGCTCGTCCCTCGTGAGGGTATCACACTCCGTGCGAGCTCACGATTGCACAGTTGAAGCGGTGCAGCGAGCGGCTGCGACCCAAAAAGTACCAGAACCGCTCACTGCGCATGTGCAATCATGCATCTACACTGCTCGCCTGCTATTTCCCTAATAACACACGTTGTTCGTTTTTATTTCTACAAGAGCATGGTCTCGGTTCTCATCCCAGCTGCTTCACACTCGGCTGTGAACCGCTCCAGCGAAAGCTGGAGGTCATGTTCTGATGAAGTCAACAGGACCTCATCTGCAAAAATCAGAGAGCTGATCCTGGCCACCAAAACAAATCCCCTCAACACCTTGGCTGCAGCTAGAAAATCCCTCCATAAAGTTATGAACAGAATCGGTGACAAAAGGCAGCCTTGGCGGAGTCCAACTCTCATTGGGAATGAGTCCGACTCACTGCTGACAGTGGGGACCAAGCTCTGACTCAGGCCATACAGGGACCTCACACCCTCTAAGACACACACACACACACGGCCAGGACGAAAACCACACTGCTCTTTCTGGATCCGATCCGAGGTTTGACAATCTGATGGACCCTCCTCTCCAGAACCCTTGAATAAACGTTACCAGGGAGGTTCATGAGTGTGATCCCCCTGTAGTTGGAACACCCTGCTGCAGTCCCCAGAAATGGCATTTCCACCCGTTTGTAGCTATAATGAAGCATTGTTGTAATACAACCGCTAATCTTCCACATCACATTGTGAGCTTTGTGTCTAAGAGATTATAAAGTGAGGACGTGCACATGCTAGGAAAACACACACACTCCCCAAA